>NW_004949096.1:23884783-23891860 GCF_000317375.1 Microtus ochrogaster
ATTTGAGGACATAGAGTATTTTGACATTGTCAGATATAGGGTTTTGGCATTTCTTGATTTTCTTCTGTCTGCCCAAGTGACATGAATGTGGAGCTCAGGACAAGTCTTAATCTAGAGGTGATTTTGAAAATCATCCGTATTTAAATTGAAAAGCAAAAATAAAGTACCTGATGATCTAAAGGAGAAGGAACAATGTTAAAGGAGGAGGGACCTCTGAAAGTGAAAGAGCTAGAAATGGAGATATCTAAGGCAGGCCTCTGATGGAAAAGGAGAACCACCCCAGCAGGACATCTCTAAAATCTAAGACTGAAGAATGAGTTTGAAGAGAGATGACCTGTTTCAAATGCCGCTGTTTGGTCAAAAAGGATACAAGCTAAGAACATGTATTGAAATGGAAGGAAAGCTCAGGGAGTCTCTAAGAAATGGCTTCTGCGTAACCAGGGAAGACAACCTGAATGGAGTCGTTTGGGCAGAGAAGTCAGTGATGAGGTGGAAGTGGAGAATCTGGACACAGAAGCATTTGAGGAATTTACTAAAGATATAACAAAGAATGTAGACCAACACTAGGATGTGAGGGTCTAGAAAAGAATGTTTTTTAATTGTATATTAACCATCATGATCTTGACTCCCCTCTTGCTCATATAATCCTGCCTTCCTCTCCTCAACTGGACTTCCATAGTTTGACCTGGTGCTTGGATGTCGATCTCTGTATCTGCTTCCATCAGGCACTGATGTTTTATTGATACTCATAGGAGACCTGCCCTTTCTTGGATGGAAATGGAAGAGGAGGGGATTGAGGAGTGAAAGCAGAAGATGCAGGGAGGCTGCAACTGGGATGTAAAATAAAAAGATGAATTAAAGATAAAAGAAAATAGAGGCACTGGCCTTATGTTGGAACCCAGTCAGTACTGTGGGTTGTGTGAAATTGTTTCCATGAGCTCACATGTTTCAACAATTGATCTCCAACTAGTGGCACTATTTTAGAAGGCTGTGGAACCTTTAGGAGGTGGAGCCTCACTGGAGGAAGTGGGTCACTGGGGCTAGGCCTTGAGACTATAAAGCCCAGCTCATTTCCTGCACATGCTCTGTTTTCTGAGTGCTGCTGCAATGTGACCACCCGTCCTCCTTTTCTTCACACTATGCCTTTCCTGCATGCTGCCATGTTTTCTCCATCATGATGGGCTATGTCCCCCTGAAACTGTAAACCACAATACAACCCCTTTTCCCTTCAGTGGATTTTGTCAGAATATTATATTATGGAAACAGAAAAATAACTTAAGTACCCAGTGTAAAGGAACACAAGACAAAGCACATAGGATTAGATTTGGTAGCAAAGAGTTTCTTTTCTCATTTCTTAGTCTTGTGTTGAAATGAGAAGAAAAGGTATTAGCTTGAAAGGAGAAGAGAGAGATGTTGAAGAAGGGGGAAAGTTGTTGGGAAACCTTCTAAAATGAAAAGTAACCATTTAAATGTGTGACTGAAATCCACCTACAACAAATGACTACAACCTTACCCGAGGATGATAAACAGGTCTCTGGGTGTCTTGTTCTTTGCTTTAAGGTGTGGGCAGGAAAAAGTGAGCACTGAGTTTTAAAAGAATTTGAATTTTGTTACATAAGAAAAAGATAAGAGCCTAGAGAAAGGAGAGGATTTTTTTTCATTCCTTTTTAAAAACTCTTTTTCAACTTTCTTCTGATAAGGTACAATTCCTCTAACTAAAATTCATTGTGTATGCAAATCTGTAGGCGTGCAATTTTTTTCTCAGTCATTCCATAATGAAAAATTCAAAAGCTGGAGAATATTATTTCCAACATAAGTACTATAATTTAGTCTATCTCTCACCTATTAGCTCAAGTTGAGGACTCTTTTTTTTTTCTCCTTTTTAACCATTTTCCTTACATAACACATAACAACAGCATAAGCTGTGGAAGAATAATTACGGGTATGTTATTAACATTAGTACTTTTGAGTTTCAAAACAGCTTGTGACAAGACTGTTAAGAACAACAAACTATTCTTTTTTTCCAGTCCAGTCTTCCCCTTTATTTGTTTATTTTATTTTATTTTTTTGAAAAAAAAAAGAAAACAAACTATCTTTTTTCATTTTACATATCAATCCCAGTTCCCACTCCCTCCCTTCCTCCCATTCCCTTTAGCTTCCTCCACACCCTACCCCTCATTCACTCCTCAGAGAGGGTAAGGCATATTTTTGTGGGGAAGGTCCAAGGCCCTCCTTACTATTTCCATGCTGAGCAAGGTATCTATCCAAAGAGAATGAGTTCCCAAAAAGCCAGCACAAGCAGTAGGGATAAATCCTGGTGCCACTGCCAGTGGACCTGCAGTCTTTCCCAGCCATACAAACTGTCACCTACATTCAAAGGGTGTAGATCCACCTGGAAAGGGGAAATAGACAAGATCACCTGACAAAACTGGGAGCATGGGGTGGGGTGGGAGAAGGGAGGGAAGAAGGGGGAAAGGAGGGGAAAAGGGGAGAGGGGAGAAGAGCTTGAGGGAACAAGATAGTCGACATGGAAGAAGGACAGAGATGAGAGCAAGGAAAGAGATGTTTTTGTTGAGGGAGCCATTATGCAGCTAGCAAGAAACCTGATACTAGAGAAATTCCCCAGAATCCACAAGGATGACCCTAGCTAAAACCCTATGCAATAGAGAACAGCGTACCCAAACTGACCTTACCCTGTAGTCGGATTGATGAATATCTTAAATGTCACCATAGAACCTTCATCCAGCAAGTGATAGAAACAGAGGTAGAGACCCACAGCAGAGCACTGGGCTGGCTTCCAAAGTTCAGTTGAAGAATGGGAGGAGTAGGAATATGAGCCAAGAGGTCAAGACCAGGATGGGTTCACTCACTGAAAGTTTACCTGAGCTAATGGGAGCTCACCAACTCCAGCTGGACAGGGAAGAAACCAGCATAGGATCAAAAATAAACTACAATGCTTCCTTAGGGCAGTAGGTAGTGTATGAAAGGAAAATCTCATGAAAGGAAAATCAACACTTTGACAGATGTAATTCTCATCAAAAGAAAAGAGGATGTAATTACACCAGGGTCACCTGTAGAGGAGACCTTAGACAGACACCACGTTTACTCCATTATCTCTGCAAAGTCTGTCACTGTATACAATAGCAATCAAGATGAAACTTATTAAAGGCTGCAAACTATGCATACAAAATACAAATATAAAATCAGCTTGTTTTCAGTGAAACAAATACAATGTGATTTAAAGTTAATGTCTCATAAAAATAGATCCCTTCCCATGGACGAGCACATGATTTAAATAAGAATGAATTGCACCAGTAGTTACCTTTTTTATGAATGTGACCCAGGCCCCCTCAAGCCTAGTGTCACTTTTACATGCACATCCAACATGATAAATGTCATCAGAGCATGTGTTTCATATAAGGATAACCGTGCCTGTGGCTAGCTCAAGTTCAGGCCTGGAGGTTCGTTCATAGGCTCCCTTTATCCATATCCCTCTGCTCTTTACCCTTTGCCCTGGAGGCTCATGGATGAAGAGAGCATCCTTCAGTGGGAAGAACGGTGGACAATGAGCTGGAATCCCTAGTCGTATCTCTAATATATTTTATCCATGTCAACTTGGAAGGAATCGTTCCAATTTCAATTTAAATGTGTTTTTCTCTAAATGGGAGGAAGTATGCCTGTCTGCCTCACTCAGAGGTGTTAGTCATGCAAGTGGGCATGCTTCAAAGCTGTAATACATACACACACAGTAAAAGAAAAAAAGGAAAATCCAGTTTCTAACTTTTATGGTTCTCTGTCTCTTGTGTGAGCTATGAGGAGTTTCATAAATCCAGTCCTTTTTACGGTTAGCGCTAATGCTTCATAATGATGTTTTAAAAAAAAGAAGAAGAAGGGTTGGAAAATGTGCGCTATAATCGAGCAGGAAAAGATTTGCTACTTTTTCTTTTCTATCTCAATTAACCTCTGAGGAAGGTCATGGACAGGCCAGAGCTAAAGGTTCGATTTCCTTTTTGAGTCTGTCAAGTTTTTAAATGTAGAGGGAAGACACAGGCATTTGCAGAACCCTACATTTGCTGAAAGGCTTAAAGAAAAAGAACTTTCTCAGCAGGCAACATTCTTTGGGAAATATGTAGATTTTTCTCCTTCTGTCTCCTTTGTCTTTTTATCTCCATCATAGTTGGGTCTGATTGTAATCATCAGTGGATTGTGCCCTTTCTGTGTAATATCTTACAACAGGGCAAGGCTGATGTGTCTCCAGGGCCTCCTAGGCTTGATAATGTTAAGGCTACTGTGAGTAAAAACTTGATGGGGGAGGGGGAGGGAAATGGGAGGCGGTGGCAGGGAAGAGACAGAAATCTGAAAGAAAGAAAGAAAGAAAGAAAGAAAGAAAGAAAGAAAGAAAGAAAGAAAGAAAGAAAGAAAGAAAGGTACTTCTGCAATAATCTTGGCTCATAGCAATGAAGGCAATTTGTCTTATTGGTTTTCCTTTCAGGGAACTTTTCAGATGGTGCACCTTGTTTGATATGGGGTTAACATTGATTGTTGGGAGACTTTTTCTATTATAAAGTCAACACATCCCTATTTGAATATCTCTTCTCTGCTTGACAGCATCCTTTAAAGGATGAAAGAGAAGTAATGGTAGCAGACCAGACATGGTGAACCATGACTTTATTCCTAGCACTCAGGAGGCAGAAACATGAATCTTTGTGAATTTGAGGCCATCCTGGTCTATATAGTGAATTCCAGACCAGCCAGGGCCACATAGTTAGCCATTGGCCAAGGTCCTGTGACATGCTGGTTACAAACTTTATAGAAACGCAGCTTTCACAGCAACACTGAGGAGTAGGTATTCTGGCCCCATAAGGCTTCAACTCCTAAAGGTCCCCAAATCTCTTCAAACAGAAGCACCAACAGGAGACAAAGTATTCAAACCCATGAGCCTGTGAAGGACATTTCTCATGCATCCCATCACGTTGACTGACTTGGGCAAGCTTACCACCATTTGACAAGTATTTGTTGGTTATACAGCATACATCAGCTGTTCCTTTCTGCTACTGGAGATCTGGAAAGGAAAACCTTAGACCTCTTATTGACGCTGCTTTGAAATCATAGTGCCTTTCTTAGCATTTTTCTGCTAATTTCTTCAGATTCAAGCTGTGATTTATCCTAAATGTGAAATTGCCATTTCTAGATTTCTCCAACATCATTAATTCATGTCATTTATTCATGTCATTTACTAACTCTTAGAAGATCTTAAGATTCCTCCCTTGAAGGTTCTCACCCTAAGGCACTTAGTCACATCTTATCCTATTCTTTTTTCTTTCCTCCTGAGTGTCCTTCTCTCCTCCTTCTCCCCATCCTCTTCCCCCAGTTTCCCTTCCTCCTCCCTCTCCTCCTCTCCTTCCTGTTCCTTCCTTCTCCTCCCCTCACCCTTCTTCTCTCCTTCTCCCTTTCACTCTTCCCCTCTCTCTATCCTCCAGCCTCTTCTCTCTCCTTCTCACCTTCTACCCTCCCTCTCCTCTCCTCCCCTCCCTCTCCTCTTCTTATTTTTCCTCCTCCATATTTTTACTCCTTTCTATTCAGTCCTCATGTAATCACTAGATTCATTTTGAGTCTTTCCAGATCTAAGGGCATTCCATTTTACATGCCCAAGTCTCTCATGATCATGACACAATACACCAGGGTTCCCGGTGTCTAAGGTCCTACTGAGCTTGAAAAAATAATTATATACAAATTCTACTTCTCTTCTTAAAGAGAGATTTAGTTAAACAGTATCAGTAAACAAAATATAAGTACTAATCTGATTCTGAGTCAATAAATGGACTGTGAAAGAAAATTTGCACATTATACCACACACTACTTTTGACATTTTGTTATGGAAGAGACCAGCAGATTCTTCCTGCGGCTGAATAGTAAATATTTTCTCTTTATGGGCCATGTAAAGTCTCTGCTATGGATATTTGTCTTCCTTTTGAAAAGTGTCAGCAGCCATATATAGCACTCAAATGAGTAAAGAGTGTTGTGTTTCAATAGAATTTTACTTCTAAACGCAGAAGTTTGAATGCCACATAACCTTAATGGAATATTATCATTTTTTATATTTTAACAATCATTTAGAAATAACAACAACAAAACATACTTTATTACATGAAAAACCTAGCCTTAGAGCTTATGGTTTGTCAAACCTTAGATTGGCTTTACGTTAGAGAAAAATGGCATCCTTCTCACTGGGTATATGTGAGCCCATTATTGCATAACTCAGAAATGTAGTAAGATTTAGGGGAAAAGCGCAACATAATTACTTTTGACAGAAATAAATTTTGGTGTGATGGGCTAATTAAGGTGTGTTATATTTGAGGCAGTGTCTCTACTAGCATAGACCACAGCACTAACTCTCACCTGTAATATCTTAACTGTGTTGTCAAAAGTAGAAGGCACAAGGCCACAAGATTTACTATATAGGAAGGCAACACAATCTTTAGTTTTTCTGAGATGTCTAATAATGTTTCAGTTACTCCATGGCCATAGTTTATAGGGTTCTTCGCCAACATTCACGTATAAGCCATGGTACTTGCTTTCCTGAAGCACCTAAAGGAAGTATATTCACACTCCAGAAGCCCAGTGTTCAAACTGTGTTCCAGCAGCAGCAGCAGCACCCACAGATCTGTACTGAGGCCCCAGATCAGAGCTACTGAGCCTGAGCGTTCAGGTTAGTGTAATTCCACAGGCTGTTCTGAATAAGCGTTAAATTTTATTAGTTTCTATTGCTGTGTTGAATATCAATCGGCAGACTTCATACAAGTGAGGCCAGCATTCTATCACTGAATTACACACCCCAGCTCTAAATTCAAATCAATTTTAAAGCAATGATATAGACCATAGCTTTATTTTAAAAAATGATTTAAGCTAAAAGAAATGAACACAGATCTGAGGGCTAAATTAAAAGATGACACTAATTATTGGAAATTTTGGTCCCTACTAAGGCAAAGCCCACCTTCGTAGGCTACCCAAATGAGTCACATACATTTTCTTAAACTTGTTCCCTTATAATTACATTCAGACATCTTCTTTTATTTC
>NW_004949096.1:23897911-23915401 GCF_000317375.1 Microtus ochrogaster
GCGCCTCTCCCAGCTTCCTTCTTTCAAATTCTACTTTTGCTAATGAATCATTTTTACTGATTCAATCAGATATCTGTTTCATGTGGAATCTCTAAATTCCATTGTATCTACCCTCCTTGATACACAAAAAAATATGTATTTATTTATATTGTGCTAATATCCACAGGGAAACAACAGTAATGCCAACTTCATATGGCTATTTAAATATCCATAGAGTTCTAAATCAATGTTTGGCATGTGTATGTGCAATGTGATTGGAAGATGCTCAGCTGGTCACTTTGTGCAATATTTAAGTGGAAACACTTTAACTTTTTAAACCTATTTTTGAGAGTTTCTTTTGAGAAATTTTACGGGTTATTGTTTTAATATTTTTGCCTTTTCAAAGCCTTACATAATTGATTGAAAAAAATATATATGTACTAGTGGCTGGAGTGATGGCTCAGGAGTTAAGAAAACTGATTGCTCTCCACAGGACCAGGTTTGGTTCTGAGCACCAACATGATGTCTTAAAGCCATCTATAATTCCAGTTCCAGGGAATCTGATACCATCTTCTGACCTTCACAGACACTGCATGCCTGTCGTGTACAGACGTGTATGTAACCCATACATGCAAAAAAATTAGATAGGTAGGTAGGTAGGTAGATAGATGATAGATAGATAGATAGATAGATAGATAGATAGATAGATAGATAGATAGACAATGTGATGAATGATTTGGTATATGTATACATTATACACTGTTCACCAAAGTCAAAATAATACATTCATCACTATATACAACTGAGCATGTGTACACATGTGGTAAGTATACTTAAAATATGATCATGGTATTATTAACTATACTCATTATGGTAAGCACTACAGATCCAGAATTTATTCACAGCATGGATTAAAGTTTGCACCCTTTCAAATTCACCCTATTTGTCAGCTGTACTCCCTAGTGATTATTCTACCCTGATTTTCTGAATCTGACCCTTTTAGGTTCTTCATCTAAGTGAAGCCAAACATTTGTCCTTCATTCAGTATTTTTAGTTCAGTTTAAGGGTTCTGTAGTTGCTTTTTAAAAAAAATACAAGTTTGTTTTTTCTTATGTAAGAAATTATGAAGACACATATGGACAGATGGAGCAAGAGATCAAGGAGGAGGAGAAAAGAAAAGATTGCTAAAGCAATACTCCCGGGGAGGTAATGACAGTGACCCGCACCATGGATCAAGAACATGCATACCTGCTGAGGTTCTTCACTAATCAGAAGAACCGTGGTTGCGGAGCCAGTTCTCACAGCTGACAGTAAGAGTGTTTTGCACACGTGAATGTGGGTTGTGATTACCATACCATACCCCTAACTTTTGCAATGAGCTCTCTTTTATTATGTAATTATTTACAGTGAAAAGAAAGATCAGAATTTAAAAAAAATCTCTTATTCTGACTGTATTATAGACCAGAGAAATGGCTGAAACAGGAGTCAAAACACTAAGATTTAGTCTCAAAAGGAATACAAATGTCCCTGGGACCATAGAAATTAGACTTCATGAACTATACACATTTATGAGATTTTTGAGTGTTATAACTAAGATTATACACAGATTAGATGTGAAAGAGAGAGGAAAGAATCCTGGTTCTCTAGAATAGAATGAATCTATCAGGATTCATGATATGTATCAATTAAACAAAATATGTGAAATGCATTAATATTAAGTAATTGATGTTGCCTACAAACATGAAATTTATAGAATAAACTATAGTTAGATTAAAAATGGGGGTCAGGGTCAAACTGTAGTTCATGCTGTAGTCATACAGCATGTAAGATAAGGGGAGGAAAAAATCCAATCACTTCTTAACTTCAAAGATACAGTAAAGATAAATATATGGGGTTTTAACAATGTAAAATTTCCTATATCCTTATTTATACTGAGGTGCCATTGGTTGTGTTATTTAACTTACCCATTATTTCTTCTGAAACAATAGCATTACAGTAAGAGCAGATAAATAGAACCCCGGAGTACACTAGATCACTGAAGTGTTGGTTGCTTTAAACAAAGAGAAGTATCAAATCAAGTCAGTTTCTGGATGCTGTTCTCCTGGGCACAGGCTCATCGTTCAGAGCTGTCAAAGGGTGTTGTCACTCTCAAGCTTCTGTGACATGCAGGACTAATTGTTTGCAGCCCAAGGCATTACATGTCCCACTTTTAAAGGCATCGAGACAGCCTCTTCTGAATTATTCGCTCACTCTAATTCTTTTGTTTATGGCACAATAATGGCACTTTTGAATCTCTTTGTTTTGTATTAGGGATTCTCATTCACCTGCTGAGGGTTAACCAAGTGCTCATTGTGCCCACAGATGATTCAAATTATTTCAGACCATCTGTCTGAGTCAGTTTGAGATGCATTTTTAAGCTATCCATATTTCAGATGACTATTACAGAGCATAAAAAGCATCTTGATCTTTGGGCCAAATGTCTAAAAAATCAAGATATGTGAACTCTTTCCAAATTCTCACTGCTATTAAGACCAGGGTATATTAAAATGTCTAAAGAATTCATCTGAATGACTTATATTTCAGAAATCCTAGTCTTGTTTCCAATGCTATACAGTTCTTCTCGTTCTAAGTTAGGGGTCCTGAAATCAGGAACTGTCTTATACATGTCTTCATAATCCCTATTTACAAGACATTACATAATCCCTATGTGTAGAAAAGTGATCAAGTATACATTGGCAGTATAATGAATGTGGGCTATGCTGTGCCCAGGAAGGGCTTATGCAGCTGAGGTACTTGGTCAAATCTCGACTTTGTGACTTGGGAGTTGTATGGCATTTAACAAGTTCCATGACCTCCCTCCTACTCAGTTTCTCATCAGTACCATGAATCCATATCTGAGAATACTGTGCCCATTCATATGTTAGTATTTTAGAGTTTCTTTCAATTGTTAAATCCAACACCACTATATTTGTTGTATATTATTCCTCCAGTGGGAAAAAATGAGATTGCTACTCCCACCTTGATTTTTCTTTTTTTATTTTATTGATTTTTTTATTGAGCTCTACATTTTTCTCTGTTCCCTTCCCTGTGTCTCCCCTCTCCTTCAAATCTCACCCAGATCCCCATGCTCACAATTTACTCAAAAGACCTTGTCTTTTTCTACTTCCTATGTAGATTAGATCAATGTCTGTCTCTCTTAGGGGCCTCATCGTTGTCTAGGTTCGCTGGGATTATGATTTGTAGGCTCCTTTTCTTTAAATTATATTTTAAAAACACTTATGAGTGAGTACATGTGATAATTGTTTTTATGGGTCTGGGTTACCTCATTCAAAATAATGTTTTCTAGCTCCATCCATTTGCCTGCAAAATTCAAGATGTAGTTTTTTTTTTCTGCTGTGTAGTACTTCATTGTGTAAATGTACCACATTTTCCTTATACATGCTTTGGTTGAGGGGCATTTATGTTGCTTCCAGGTTCTGGCTATGACAACAATGCAGCTTTGAACATAGTTGAGCATATATTCTTGTGGCACGATTGAGCATCCTTTGAGTATATACCCAAAAGTGGTATTATTGGGACATGAGGAATGTTGTTTCCTAATTTTCTGAGAAATCACCACACTGACATCCAAAAGGGCTGTACCAGCTTGCACTCCCACCAGCAATGCAGGAGTGTTCCCTTTACCCCACAACCTCTCCAGCATAAGTGGTCATCAGTGTTTTTTATCTTGGTCATTCTTACAGGAATAAGATGGAGTCTCAAAGTTGTTTTGATTTGCATTTCTCTGATGACTAAGGATGTTGAGCATTTCCTTAAGTGTCTTTCAGCCATTTTAGATTCTTTTGTTGAGAGTTCTCTAATTAGGTCTGTATTCATTTTTTATTGGATTATTTGTTCTTTTGATAACCAACTTATTGAGTTCTTTGTATATTTTGGATATATTTTGTCTGATGTAAGGTTGGTGAAGACCTTTTCCTATTCTGTAGGCTGTTGTTTGTCTTGTTGACAATGCCCTTTTCTTTACAGAAGCTTTTCAGTTTCAGGAGGTCCCATTTATTAATTGTTTCTTTCAGTGTCTGTGCTCCTGGCGTTATATTTAGGAAGTGGTCTCATGTGCCAATGTGTTCAAGTGTATTTCCCACTTTCTCTTCTATAAGGTTCAGTGTGGCTGGCTTTATGTTGAGGTCCTTGATCCTTTTGTACTTGAATTTTGTACATGGTGATAGATAAGGATGTATTTCCATTTGTCTACATTTTGATATCCAGTTATGCCAGCACCATTTGTTAAATATGTTTTCTTTTTTTCCATTTGATATTTTTTGTTTCTTTGTCAAAAATAAGGTGTTTGAAACTGTGTGGATTAATATCCAGGTCTTCAATTTTGTTCCATTGGCCCTCCTGTCTGTTTTTATCTCAATACCAGGCTGTTTGCAGTACTGTATCCCTGTAATAGAGTTTGAAGTCAGGGATTGTGATGCCTCCAGAAGTTCTTTTATTGTACAGGATTGTATTGGCTATCCCAGATTTTTTGTTTTTCCTTATGAAGTTGAGTACTGTTCTTTTGAGGTCTGTGAAGAATTTTGCTGGGATTTTGATGGCATTGCATTGAATCTGTAGATTGCTTTTGGTAAGATTGCCATTTTTACTATGTTAACTCTATCTACGCAAGGGCATAGATCTTTCCACTTTCTGGTGTCTTCTTCAATTTCTTTCTTCAAAGATTTAAAGTTCTTGTCATATAAGTCTTCCACATGTGTGATGAGAATTACTCTGGGATATTTTATGCTATTTGTGGCTATTGTGAAGGGTGATGTTTTCTGATTTCTTTCTTAGCCCATTTATCATCTGTGTACAGGAGGGCTACTGATTTTTTGAGTTAATCTTGTATCCTGCTACATTATTGAAAGTGTTTATGAGTTGTAGAAATTCTGTTGGTAGAATATGGGGGTCACTTATGTAATATATCATGTTATCAGCAAATGGTGAGAGTTTGACTTCTTCTTTTCTGATTTGTATCCTCTTGACCTCCTTTTGTTGTCTTTTTGCTCTTGCTAGGACCTCAAGAACTATATCAAATAGATATGGAGAGAGTAGACAACCTTGTCTTGTTCCTTTTTTCAGTGGGATCACTGGGAGTCTCTCTCCATTTAGTTTGATGTTAGCTGTTGGCTTGCTGTATATTGCCTTTATTATATTTAGTTATGTTCCTTGTATCCCTGCTTTCTCCAAGACCTTTATCAAGAAGGGATGTTGTATTTTGTCAAAAGTTTTTGGGGGGCATCTAAAAATATGATCATATGGTTTTTATTTTTCAGTTTGGTTTTATGATGGATTACATTGACAGATTTTCATATGTTGAACCATCTCTTCATCTCTGGGATGAAGCTGACTTGATCATGGTGGATGATAGTTCTGATGTGTTCTTGGATTTGATTTGCCAGTATTGTATTAAGTATTTTTGCATCAGTGTTCATGAATGAGATTGGTCTGTAATTCTCTTTTTTAGTAATATCTTTATGTGGTTTGGGTATCAGGGTAGTTGTAGCTTCATAAAAAAGAGCTTGGAAATGTTCCTTCTGTTTCTATTTTGTAGAACAATTTGAAGAGTATTGGTATTAGTTCTTCTTTGAAAATCTTGTAGAATTCGGAGCTGAAACCATCTATTCCTGGACTTTTTTTGGTTGGTAGACTTTTGATGACTGTTCTATTTCTTCAGCAGTTATGGGTCTTTTTAATTTGCTTATCTGGTCTTGATTTAATTTTAGTAAGTGGTATTTATTCAGAAAGCTGTCCATTTCCTTCAAGTTTTCCAATTTTGTGGAGTACAGGTTTTTGAAATATGACCCTCAGCAGTCTCTGTCTCTGGCCCACTAGCTCAGTGGTTGCTTGCCTGTACCTGCTCTTGTGTAGCTTGCCCTCTCAGGCCCACTCCAGTGTAGGTATCTGGCTCAGTCCCATTCCTGTGGAGCTTGCCACCTCAGGCCTGCTCTGGCCTAGGTTGGTGGCCCAGTCCTGCTTCTGCAAAGACCCTAATCTGAATCTGCTCCTGCTCCAATGGAGCTCACTGTTCCAGGCCCTCACCTTGATTTTTCTAGAGTTAATTGGAGTTGTCCTTAAACATCAATGAGGAGACAGACATTAACAGCAGAGTACTGGGGCAATCTGAAAAACTACTTCCTAGAAAAGGAAGGAGATTAAGAAACAATTAAGTTAACTGTACTCAGATATCAAATAAGAGCTTAACCTCATAATCGCTAAATTCAAGTTCATACCATGCAAGGAAAAGTAAGCTAAAAGTTACTGAACATAATTATTACAATTCTTCAGAATTTTCTAAGATGTAAATAATTTTTGCCATGTTAACTAAGCTAATGAATCATTTCTGATACTCTTAGCTTATTAGTATGGGAAATTGTTCTGTTTATCATCAGTGGTTTAAAGTAAACCAACCTGGATATTTGAGAGTAGAAAGAGAGAAGGAACATCTACGACAAACTGAAATACATATAATGAAAAATGGTCTTCTATTAATTACTAAATGCTTATTATAGGAAATAAGGTATTGTGCTTTTTGGATAAAATCTTTCTAAGTAACAAAATAATATACTGGCAATTAAACTGAGACCAAAAAATTATAAGTGAATTTCTAAAATAAAAATTCATAGGAACTAGAGTTACAGTTGTGAGCTGCCATTTGGGTACTGGGAACAAAAGCTGGTCTTCTTCAAGAGCAGCCAGTGCTCTTAAAAGTGGAGTCATCTCTACATCCCATCCACTCCTCTGACTCTCAAAAAACCAAGAGGTCCTAAACTCTTCAACAAATATTACATAGAATGGAATCTGCACTACAGATGGACCTTGTAACTGCTGTTCTACACAATCTCACATGGATCTGATTAATGCTAAGAAATCAAAAAAAAAAAAAACTGAATAGTTCCAAAGTTAAAGCTTAACCTGGAATCTATCCTTCAGCTTCAAGCTTTACTTTCTGATGTCTACTCATGTGTGCTGTGCCCTCTACATTTGTGCCTGGAATCCAGTTCTTAAATATATGGTGTATGACCAGCTGCAAGGATCTGAAAAGAACAGATGCAAAATACATACCTGCAAGTTCCGCATCCTATGTGGGATGCTTGAATTCTGATGACCCCTGTGAGTATGACCTAAAGAGGGACCTGATATGGGATTCTCCTCTGTATGCTGTGAATACCATTGGTAAATAAATAAACTGGCTTGGTCTGATAGGGTAGAACAGAGCTAGGTGGGGGAAACTAAACTGAATGCTGGGAGAAAGAAGGGCAGAGTCAGAGAGAAGCCATGAAGCCGATGCCAGAGACAGACACACTGAAACCTTGCTGGTAGGCCACGAACCTTGTGGTAAAATATAAAATACTTTAAATGGGTTAAACTAGATGTAAGAGTTCTCTAGCAATACACTGAAGTGATTGGCCAAGCAATGATTTCAATAATATAGTTTCTTTGTGATTATTTCGGGAGTCTAGGTACCCAGGAAAACAAACAAGCAGCTTCTTACTACAAGGACCCGTCCACCAAGGACTGAACTACATCATCTGATTTACTTCTCATGCTTGTTTCCAACAGCTTTTAGGTGTCTCCCTGTGTGGCTCAGTCTCCTTAACCTCACACTGGCACTTCAGCAAAACTGCCCTATCTTTATAACCCTTCAAATGCAGAGTTTCTGAGGAGTTTTTCTGAGCATATTGAAAATGCTGTTTATCTTTGTCTGGTAATAAATAACACTGGCAGGGAAAGGCATGCTTAAGATAGATAGTCCACAAAACTCCAGAATTATTGCAAAATCACATTTTTATCTACCATTTTTAGAGCCTATTTGATTTATCCCAGCTTGGCATATTAGAGTAGACATGGGAGATACAAACAACCCGATAGTTAAAATTTTGTCTGCATATGAATCTCCTCTGGCTTCCTTCTCTGCCAGGAAAATTTTTTCTCTTGTCAGTCAACTGATCCTAATATCTTCTTGGAACACAGCAATGGCTTCAAAGAGCAAAGCAAAAGTCCTCCCCCAGCTCTAGGGAGAAAACTAGTTTTTTACCTCGAGCTGCTGATGTCTTTAAAAGAAATGACTTTCGTTTATTATGTCAGATGATAGAGGATACAATTAATTCTATAGAAAGGGATATGTTTATAAAGAAGATAGTCCGAGTCACAAATTACATTAAGAGGATGAATTCTTTGGCAGCAACCAGAGAAAGGTAGCTTTAGAGTTGAAATATTTCCAGTTTTGCATTTTAAAGTTCCCGTATTAATATGTGTTTGTAAATGTGCTTATTAACCCTGAAAAGAGCTTAGGTCTCCTGATCAAGGCTTGCTTTGTTTTTAATTGTATGGCTATTTCCAAAGGTTTTTTTTTTTTTTTTAGAGTTTCAGTGAGAAAGTCTACTTTGAGCCTAAAGAAAATGAAAACACAATTTTAAGAATTTTTAAAAGGACTTATTTTAAGGTAGACAAAGCAATTCTTAAGACAATCTTGACCCAGAGTCACTGAGTTCATTTCAACAACTCTTACAGTACATATTGTTTAAATATCATTGTCTAAAGCATGGTCCAAACTAGTCACCAGGGGAAACACTTCAAAACTGTAACACAATGATGATTGTCACTGAAGAGAGATTTAGAAAGACTCAGAGAAGTGATAGATAACTCAGTCAGAGAAGTGCTTCTTTTACAAAAACAAGGACCAGAGTTTGAATTCTCAGAATTCATGAATACATGAAAAATCCAGACATGTTGGCATGTATTTTTGTAATCCTAAAACTCAGTAGGCTAAGAAAGATGAATCCCTGGGGCTTGATGTCCAGCCAGACCAGGCTGCTTAGCAAGTTCCGTGTTAGTAAAAAGCTAAGTGGGCTGCACCAGGCTGCTTAGCAAGTTCCGTGTTAGTAAAAAGCTAAGTGGGCTGCCACTGAGGAACAAAACCGAAAGCTGTTCCCTGTCCTTCACACACAAGCACATACATAAACACATTCATGCACAGACACACATACACGGCCACAAATTAGAATGTCTATAAAACTCAGTAGGCTTTTTAGAAAAGTAAAGTTGATGGAAGATGATTCATGAACTGGAAAATGGTGGGGTCTGGATAGAAAGATGAACCCAGTGAACATAAGAGAGAGGAGGAGGAGGATAAAAGAAGAAGAAAGAAGAAGGAGGAGAAGGAAGTGGGGCTGTCTTCTTTGAGACAGTGTCTCACTATATAACTCAGGAGAGCCTGGAACATGCTATGTGGCACACGTTGCCATGGAAACTGAAATCCTCCTGCCTCAGCCTCCTGTGTTCTGAAATTGAGCATGTATGCCACCATACCTGGTGCTATCACTTTCAAAACAGGTGCTGAGGAATTTCTCCTGCAACTTCCCAAAGAATATAATCTGTGCATGCCAAAATACCACATTGGATCTACCTCCCATGGCTGACAGCTGAGAGAAGGAGGCCTTCAGACCTACAAGTGGCCATTGGGATGCCCGACATTCATCATCTAAGACATTACTCTTTTTCCCTTTGTTGTGACACTAGTCAGATAGAAATACTAAATATGAGGAATTTTGTTCAAGTCAATTATGCTGATGTTCAAAATGACTCCTGATAAAATTTAATTCCTTGGTTTTTGTTTTATTTTATTTTGTTTTTCCATGTTTGTAGAGTGGGCCATTCCATTGGTCAAATGACTGGTTTGTTTGGGGCTCTGATTAAATGCATTATTTATAAATACTAGAGGAGAAAAAGAACCTATGAATATAAATGGGAATTTAAAGAATGACTGGAAAGAATGATCACAGATTTTAATTGGTTTTTATGAAAGAACAATATCTCCATCAGTATAAATAATCTCACCAGATTTTGTAGAAGCCCTTTTTTCTTGCCCCAGTATTTGCTTTTCTTGTTAAACTTGGATCATAAATAGCATATAATGGAAATCCTATAAGATAAATCACAGTGTATACATTGAAGTAAGCTAGACTTTCTATTTTGTAATTTAAGAAGTAGAGATAAGCAGTAAAATACAAATGATACCAAGATATATGGACCACAGTTTCAATAATATAAGCAAGCAATCTTTAACAACAGTAAAAATAACAGTTTCAGTAATCTGACTTTTGGTAGTATGTATTCAAATCTCACGGTTATTCGGGCATAATAGGCAAAGCCTGAGAAATTAAATCGCTTCTTTCTTGGCTAAGTTTATAAACACTCCTTTTACCTAAAACGGACCCAATCAAGTTGCTATCTATAATGGTACAGATGATTCAGTCTTTCCTGTAAAATTTACCACATATTTAATAGCTTAAAACAATACAAATTTATTCTCTCCCATTTCTGAAGACCAGAAGCCTGAAATGTGTTTCCTTGAACTGGAAAGTGTGGGAGGGCTGGCATTCCTTAGAGGACTCTAAGAGGAGAGGCCTTATCTTTGCTTTCCCAACTTCTGTAAGATTTCCACATTCCTTGGCTTAGGGCCCACCTGTCCACCTTTAGAGCAGAAAATCAAGCCATGTCACTTGTCAACTGTACAACTGTTTTCTCTTTTCAGCTCCCAAGTGCACATTGAAGGGTTAGTGTGGTCTGACATGGAGGAAAGGGAGAATCTTCACATCCTAAAGGCAACTTGCATAGCAACTTAAATGCCACCTTTAACCTTAGTTTCTTTTAATCAATCACATAGCTTTCTATGTCCAAAAGTTCAAGCTTAGGATATGAGCATCATTACAGGAATATTATTTTGTTTCATAAATTAGTAATTCTTTTGTGAAGTTCACATAATTTAATGAAATGCCTTATGAGGACTAATTATGTGTTTTAATTGAAATAGAATTACATATGTTCCCTTCTCTCTTTCCTTCCTCCAGTTCCTTCCATCGACCATCCCTTGACCCTTCTCATGGCTTCCTACTTTCTAATTGATAGCCCCTTTAATTAGCAGGTTGTATTTATACATTTTTGTGCATACATACATATGTAAAAATAATAATTAATTAATAATTATTAAACATAAGTGATTAACAGATAAGGATTCTTTATTCCAGTCTATGAATTTTTTAAATTAAACTTTGCCCAATAAGAGATAAGAAAATAAATTTAGGACCATATATGACTCAAAAATGTGTCTAGAAGACAACATTTATTATTCTAAACTGGAAAAAAAATAAATAAACTCAACTACAACCTTACTAGAATTCAATCTCTTAGAAGCTTTTCACATTTATTCCCATTAAGATCTTCAAAAGGAGACGAAGTAATGCAAATTTTAATTTATAAAAACATCAGCATATATTTTGCTTCCAACAAAATGCCTCTCATATTCCGTGCCAAAAATTAAGTTCAAAACAAATTTTCTACATAGTCATTACTGATTGTTAGAGGTTTGAAGGCGGGGAGCTTTCTCCTCAAAGCCTTCTCCGAGTTCACTCTGACACATGACTTCCTGAAAGGCCAAGAAATTAGTTATCATTTGGGGAGGGGATTAGAGGCCATACCCTCTGAGACAGTATTTTCCGTCGTGCGGTAGCTATGACTGTCTAGTTTTGGTTTCGCACGTGTAGCTTTGGAAGACAAGTATAATAGCACTCTGCATAACAGTCCACAAAACATTCAAAATGGGTTCATATGTCACCCTGAGGCTAAATGCCTTTAGTTCCTCCAGACATTGGTGGAAATCTGAAAGTGATGAAAAGCAAGGACTGCCCCCTGTGTAGCATTCTGTTGGAGATAAATTTGTAAGTGGAAATGAACATTTCTAACAGACCCATTCATCTAATAAATTAAGTCACAGTACATTGGGGAAATCCAGAGATGACTTTACCTATGGTTGCATATGAGGAGGCAGCTCACAAACATTCCAGGATTCTGGCCTTCCATATGAAAGGTATTTTAGCAGGTGGTCAGTGACCATGTTGCCCTGTGTCGCTCCTAGACATAACCATTCTGCTCACATGTGAGCATAGATGATTGGATTGTGGAGGTGAGTGGAACACAGTGTACAACCGACAGGGACTTTCAACCACAACCAAAGAATGCTATCTCTCTCTCTCTCTCTCTCTCTCTCTCTCTCTCTCTCTCTCTCACACACACACACACACACACACACACACACACACACACACACAGAGTTCAGTAAGGATATGAAGAATTTTTGCCTCTGTAACTTGGGGGTGATTCTTTCCAGTGAGTAGGACAACTTTAGAAACACTTCTTCCTAAATAAAAATCTAATCTTTCAGCCATTACAGAACCCAATTTTCACTTTCCAAGTATATACTTTGATGAGATTTCCTGAGAAGCTTTAAAAACACTCACTGAAAATGTAGTTATGGCTTTGTAAAATTTAAATCTTTCAAAGTTTAATATGTTTTATTAACTCAGAAAACCTTGGAAACAGTAAAAGCCATAAGAATGCTAGTGTCTCAGAATCATGTCATAAGATTTTATTATGATGAAACTTATTCAACTTCATGAGTTATATTCTAATGCTCTCTGATATCTTCACGTATCTATCTTTTACATTATGTTGCTAAAGTTTGGGGGAACATGATCTCAAGATACAAGCAAGGATTCTAAACAGAAAGATCTGAAAAAGATGCTGGGAAAAGGTAGAGTTGAGGGGAGCAGCAGCTAGGTAGGAGACCATTCTTACCACCTTCGGCATAGTTGGCCGTCTTCATTTCTATGGGTCAGGGCTTCATTCTGTATTGCTGGTTAAAAATACAAACCAGAAAAGGTCTGGCGGTGATATTTTTGCCTGTAAGATAGCCCACGACGATTTTAACTGCTCTCCTTTTAACGACTCTTTAAAAGCTCTTACTGACTCTGAGCTTGGTACCTTCAGGTAGGAATCTATCACTTACCCATTCTCAAGAGGGCTCACCTTCTGCTGCCCCAAATCACAGATTTGTTAGAGCACTTGATAGCTCCCCGAAATCACACAAACTCCCACCCCGACCAATTACTAGTCTTTGTTACTCAGACAGCCCCCTCATGAGGAACCAGTGCCCTTTAGGCCTGATAGCACGGCTATAGACTCTCCACACTCTCTTGGTTTTTAAGGCTCCATCAACAAAGCTCTCGGGAACATTTCTAGATCATATGCAGCTTTTATTAACTTTTACTCTGTACACAGGGATTAATTATGTTTTGAGAAACATGAATTTAATATAGACCATTTCCCCTATTACTGTATCTACAGAGGAAAAATCAGATTACAGACACTGAAGTTTACCATAGATTAGAGCAATCTTTTAATATAGTAATCAAGTTGTCCATAGACTACATTCTAACTCCTCTCTTTGTAAGCTTGCTACTAAATCGGTGACTACCCCTGAGAAGCGGGGGATCAAGCCTGAAGCTTTGGGCAAACTAGAGAAGCACTCCAACAGACCTATTAAGTAATCTTACAGACACCTGCATATACTTAATTAAAACTCCCTTATAGTCAAGACTGTTTTTGTGGCAATTGGGAGTCTTAAAAACTTACAGTAGCCTTAACAAACCCCCACCCCCACAAGCTAATCACTGTCAAAAGGAAGGGCTACACAGCAGACTTTAAACAGCACAAGTTAATGTATTTGTTAGGTGACTACACTTTTAATTGGTTTAAACGTAACAAGACAACCCATCAAGTTACTTATTTAGTTAGACTCACACAGATTCCTTAAGCCTTCCTGGAAACCTTCAGGCAATAGAACTATTAAAAAGACATCATATGAGTGATTTATTAGTATTGTGTCTGATTAAGAGGGGTGTCTGGTTGCATCTCCTTTATATTTTTTTCAAGTTTTAAATTTCATCAAATGTTCTATAAGAACAAAGACTAAAGGACTTCCATCATCCAGTCATTCATCTGATTAAATGACTTAAAAACATTGTGGAACAGCAAGGCCTTTCTAGTGGATGCAATTTCAGCCCACTTGGAGGTAACAATGGCCCTGTCTCTTAACCTGGTTCTTTAACTTCTATAGAAAGATGTAGCTCCAGGATCCACCAAGACTAAGAGATGGCTTCTCGGCTGGCCTTATTCCTAACTCAGTCTCGTTTTCTGCTCTCTCTTTTTCTTCTTTTAAACTCGTTTTTACTCAATCTGTGTAAGATTTCTTTTTGATGTTTAAATTTTTTCACATAACATATTCAATAGATGACTGAATAGAAAGAGACGTATTTTCCTGCTAATTATGCAATCTGATGTTTCTTAAAGTCTTGATGGGGGTTCTAGCCTCCTCTCCAGACATTTTCCATCACACCTTTCAGATACAAATATAGCAAAAGGATCACAACTTACCAAACATACAGTGCTTCATTGGCACAGACATTTGTACACTTGGAACACACTTTCTTACAAAATAAGAGAAACTGAAAGCTACCATGTAGAGTAGCCCTACAAGTAAGCACATTAAATCATGAAGACTCTTAACAGGGTCACAATCACATAAGAATATCCTAGAAAATATTATTAGTGTGGCTTTTAGAATTGAGGTAATCATATATGTTACATAGATTTTCTTCTGCCCCAAGTACTGCCTTATCCACCGACCAACCTTCTGTTTATTTTTCCCAGAGAGACTGTCTTAACCCTTGTGGAGCAACACAAAGTCTCTACACCTTCAAACACTTCACAGATATTCTTCTGGTTCATGCATTGTGTTCGGATGATGCCCAGGGTCTCCAGGTACTTGTCTTCCATGTAGATTGTTAAAGTTGGAGGATCGCAGTCTTCTTAAGAAATCCAGAATACTTAGCACAGAAAATATAGAAGGAAAGGAGGCAGAATGAGTGAGAAAGGGAAGAGGAAAATGAACAAATTAACTCATACTTTGGCTTCTCTTCTGTCTCCATCATTCTCAGAAGACCCCAATGGTGAAGCACTGATCTCCTTTACAAACTCTGCCAGTGTACTGATTAACAGTTCCCAAGTTTGCCACTCTGGCACAAATCAGTAACTCTGTTTCTTCAAGATATTAGTTCACACACAGTGACTGATTTGCTTCCTATTTGGTGATCATTCCCACTACTGACTAAGGCAAAAACCACTGTTTGCTGCTTCCTGTCACTATTCTTAAAAGTAAATTATTTTAAAAGAAAGAGTAGCTGTTTTGGAAATAGATACTGCTGGTTCAAAATTCAGTTCCTTAGAAAAAGATATATTCTAGGGCATCACTTGGCTTCATCCCTGCCTCAGCCTCCCAAGTGTTGGGATTGCCAGTATGCCACGCCACCCTTGACTGCTGGATCCTTAAAACTGGAGTTACAGACTATTGCGAGCCACCCAACATGGTGCTGGGTACTGAACTGAGTACTCAGCATGAACAACACCCATTCTTAACCTCTAAGCCATCTCTTCAGCCCATAGAGTATGTTTTCTGTGTTACCATTCAAAAAGGTGTCTACATTTCTTAATCTCTTATTCTTGGTCTTCTGCAGCCTGGACACAACTTGTGTCTAGTCAGTCACATCACATGCCATGTGTACTTTTGTCAGCCCGTTATCCAAATCTATGTCCCTCCAATCTTTAAATCAGTAGAGGATAATACTTGGTCAGGCTTGGTGTTCATATTAGAAATTTAGGAATTCTCTTTAAATCCTTTCGCCACTACATTCAATGTATCAAATGCCCCACTTAGACTACTACTACAATGTCTGCAGCATGTGTCTATTTGTGTCCATTGATTCTGCTGCCTGCCTAAAGCATCATCACCTATGGAGTTACCAAAACAGCTCCTGCATCGTCTCTTCTTGCCTCTCGATGATCTGTTTTCCACAAAGGGGCCAGAAAGAGTTCATGAAGAAACAAATTGGCTCATATCTCTTCATGGCTAAAAACCCTCTAGGAAGGTTTTGTTTGCTCCTGTGTAACCTGATCGCGTGGCTTCTTTGATCTCAGTTGTTACCATTCCATCATTCCGCACTATGTATCGGGCTCTCTGGCTTTGACTACATTCTTCTGATACGCAGTCTTACCTGTTGTTTTCAGCAGGGCTGCAATGGTCTTCCCCTCCAACTTGGTTTGCCACTGTCTTTGTCACTTGGCTCTTAGCATAATCCATTCATCGTTGAATATAAAGTAGCTAAGAGGTCATTTTTTTTACCCCATCTCACAGTGCACTTTTATCTGGTATTTTGGTTTGGTTTTCATTTGCATGACTGCTTTCTCTCTTGTTCACTCTATTATAGCTCCGTATCTAAAACAGGGTGCACAAGAAATAGTTGAAGGAATAAATGAGTGGACAAACTCTAATGTCTGGGATGCCTTGTTTGGCAACAGTTTATAAGTCTAAACAAAAATGAAAGACGGGCCAGGCAGTGGTGGTGCATGTCTTTAATCCCAACATTTGGGAGGCAGAGGCAGGTGAATATCTGTGTGTTCGAGGCCAGCCTGGTCTACAAAGGCTAGTTCCAGGACAGGCTCCAAAGCTACAGAGAAACCCTGTCCCAAAATACCAAATAAATAAATAAACAAAATATGAAAGATGGCAGATTGGACTCCCTCAGAATATGAAGTGTGGATTGTATTTAAACTTAAAAGCCAATTTCTTGTATTTTTCCAAAGACTTACTAAATCTTCTAAGACTAAGAGTAAGAATCAAGAAATAAGGAAATTCTCTCGTGCTTCTTATAAATGCATTAAAATTAGAAATGACTAGGAGAGAAGGTGTAAAATGGTATTAGTATTAAAGTGGAAGATATAGTTGAGAAAGTTCAAGAAATTTCCAGAATTTTATGAAATACAGGAATGGACAAAATGGCAGATTTCCTACTTGGCAGGCAGAGAGGATGATGGCACAGCAGATAGACTATAGGCAGCTCCAGCATTAGTTATAAGAAGGACTTCCCAATGAAGATCACAATATAAAATACATCTACTTTGTGGAAGACAATGCAAATATATTGAGGGTAAAATAAAAAGGTAAAATGAAACTAAATTAAGAAAATTGTGTGCTTTCAAAGCCAGAGAAGGTATTGCACTATAATAAACATCAAGGGAATTTCCAGGGCACTCCATAGCACAGGGAGCTGAGACAAATTCCTCTCATTTCTTTTTGTCAAAATTACATTAAAGACAGGCTACTCCTGTTTATTTCATAGTGAAAGTATCACATTCACCTCCGTAAATAGTTCTTAATGCACTAAATTCTTGAATTTGGCAATATTCCAGCCAGGGAAAAGATGTAGCACTGGAGCAATGCTAAGAAGCGAGAAAGGAATGCCAGGGATATAATGTGGGGAAATATCTGAATGCAGCTGACTCTGGAAAATGGTCACATTTCTAACACTGTTCAAGTACCAATAGGTGAGATAATTTATAGTAGGGTTTGTCATAAAGAACCTCTACTAAGAACTAGATTTCTGCATGTGTTAAGATGGGGTGAGGTACATGCACAAAACTCAAGTCCAAATGGATCAAAGACCTCAATATCAGTCTGAGCACACTGAACCTGATAGAAGAGAAATTGGGAGGTACCCTACAACAGATGGGCACAGG
>NW_004949096.1:23917204-23924621 GCF_000317375.1 Microtus ochrogaster
AAAAAAAAAGATGGGGTGAGGTTGGCAAATGCTACAGAGAAGGAGAAATTTTTAAACATGGAATGATTTGGGGTATAAAGAGTCTCTGTGGTTTTGTGTTGTGGGGAACCTGTCATTAAAAATACCCTTAAGTTTAATATCCATAAACAAATCATCTCTTCCCAGCAAGATGAAAGATGCCCAATATGTATGTAGAGAATATTTATCATTAAACACCAAATTCTGCTTGTCCCTTTCCAGTCAATTATTATCCCATGAGCAAAGAAATGAAAAAAAGGAGGTCAGTAAAGACAGAAGCAAGAACTGGTAAATGGCTGCCTGTTCCTAACACTGCTTTTTGCACTGCAACCGTTTGGGAGGCTCCAGACTTTTGAGTTTGTGGAGTTGAAAACAGTGTGTTAAGGAAGGCCCAGTGAGTTGTTCTGTACACTAATGGGTTTGGAGATCTAAAATAAATAAGAAAAGTGTTGACCTCAGTGTTTATAAAATATAAAAATAAATAAACAGAAAAAAATGCAGTTACTGGATGAACTTTAGTGTCACATGTTTGGTTTACATGGTGGTTAGATGTCACTCTTAATAACCAATTTTTTGTAACTCCTGTCCAAGAAGCTATGAATCTGTAGTATTAATATAAATAAATAATATTTAAATAAGTGAGGCAGAATACTTGTCAGTACAACTCTCTTACCAGTAACCCCACCCGTGCCTAAAAATACATCACATATCAATGAAGAGAAAGCATTCATACACTAAAGAACAACAGCATTGCTATACTAATGTCTCTTCCTAGAACAACTTTCAGGTAGGAACTCTAGGTCAAGAAGGACACCTGATGAAGGAGCCCACTGCACCCTATAAAGCAAGTTGACAGTCACTCCTGGGCATCTCACTCCATGAGTAGTTGTGACCAACTTCATATCCTGCATCATATAACAGTACCAATTGTCGGACTGTGCTAAATGCAATCCAGCAATTTTTGGTTTTATATCACTGAGACTAAATCTCTGAGCAAAGTAGCTTAAGCGGGAGGAGAGGCCCTGGATTAGGGGGTTCAGTACGTGGTCACTTGGTTCCATGTTTCTGGCCTGTAGCAGGCAGCACATCGTGGTGGGGGGAGCACTTTGCAGAGATTGTTTGCCATCAGGCAACACAGGACTAGCTAGAGGCAGAAAAACAGAAAGGGATATGGGACAAGATGTGGTCCCTAATGGTATATACCCAAGCTACCTACTTCCTCCCGCTAAAACCTAATTTCCAAAATTTCTAAAAGCTCTCCAAATAGCACCCCTGCTTGGGGATCAAGCCTCCAGGACATAAACCTTGAGGGCACACTTCATACCCACACCATCACTAGTCTGAAGAGCCCCTCCAGCTCCCTAGAACACTAGCTGTTGCCATTAGTGTTACAGCTTGGTACACACCTAGCACCATGCTGGTAAATCAGGTCCAGTGTGCAGGCAGAGGAGGGAAAACAAGGAATCTTTCCAGAAGGCTACAAGGACATGGATGTGAGTTTTCTCAGAAGAAAAAGGGTTTTCTGTGTCCTTGGCTTCTGTGAAACTGCTAACTTTAAAAATACGACGACTGCCTGCCTTCATCTCAATGCTCTGATTCTTCTATCATTTTTATCACTTTCTCCCACACGGATAAAGATCTAGTCACACACTAAAAGGAAAATGTGTTTGCTTTCTGAGAGAGATATATTTTGGTGCTTTTCTGCATGTCAAGGGCAACGGAGATCAGAAGGCATAAATTAGATTTAGAGTCCAAATGTATACCAGATTAAATTGTGATATCTTATTTCAATCAAGTTTGGCCTTAAAACCAAGTCACTTTGTTCTGTAGGTGTGTGTGTTTTATTTTTAACACAAGATTTACAGATCTTTGTTGAGTTATAAATAATAAGTTTAGACACGTCATAATCTTTTTAGCAATGAACAACTACATATAATGAATTAACATTTAAAAACTTTAAAGTTAACTCTCTTTATTCTGTGTTAGTTTTACATGATTAACCAACGTAGTTATGCTCTGATTACTTGAGGGGAAATAAATATTAAATAACTTTTTCACATGTCTAGCCCTTAATGATTCTTATGTTTAAACAGCAAAAATTAAAAGCAAACTTCTTTCTATACTGTTAGGCATCTTCAAGTGGTCTTCTGAAGAAGGCTTGAGTCTTTTTTATAAAGTATTTCTAAAAGATACTATTAGAGACAGAAGTATAAAAGGGAGCACTTTCAATAATCTAGTTTAAAACCAGTTCCCCCAGGGTCATTTCTCAAATCCAGTCTTCAATGTAAGAAAAAGCAAGTGGTTGAGAGAATCAGACTATCTCTTACTAAATAGTTCCAATCTGGAACTTTTGGCCATATGAACAAATTATTAAATCAAGTTTAGATTCACCCAAATTCTCATTCCCCAACTTGCAAACACAAAATCCTTATGAGGAGAGAGACAAACACACACCTACCTGCTCATCAAGGGGTAAAACCTGAAAGGCGGGCAGGAAGAGACGTGGCAAACTGTCCACTGCAGAGTTTTCTTTCTTTTCCTCCCTTTTCTTCTCCCCCTCCATCTCTTCGTTCCTGTGTGTGTGTGTGTGTGTGTGTGTGTGTGTGTGTGTGTGTGTGTGTGTGTACGCGCCACGTGTTCATGAAATGTGTTCCTGAATTACGTTGACATGTGTGCTTGTGTGGACAAGAGTGGAGGCCCAGAGTTGACAATATGTATTCCCCCATAACTTTCCATTCTATTTACTAAGGTAGGGTTTGTTACTGGAAGTCAGAGTTCACTGATTCTGGCCATCCAGTTTGCCCTGGGGATCTCTTACCTCTCTGTGTCTCTCTAGTATTGTGGTTGCAGGTGCCCATCACACCTGCCATGCTTTATGTGGATTCTGGGCAGGCAAAGTCCCATCTTCATGCTTACAAGACAGGTACTTTATCCATGGAACCATCTGGCCATCATCTCTGCAGTTCACCCACTGCTCTTTCCTTTACTGTTTTTCTTTTTCTTTTTTTCTTTCTTGACATAATTAGAGATGGAGCTCGGGTTATACTAGACAGCCTCTCTACCACTGGACTATATATGCCAGCCCCTCATTCTGTTCTTAACTTATTGAATCCTTTTCACTAGTGAAGCTCCCTGTGCATTAAGATTTTAAAAAAAATGGCCTGATGGTGGTGGTGCACACCTTTAATCCTAGCACTTGAGAGGCAGAGGCAGAGGCAGGTGGATCTCTGTGGGCTCGAGACCAGCCTGGTTTACAAGAGCTAGTTCCAGGACAGGCTCCAAAGCTACAGAGAAACCCTGTCTCCAAAAACAAAAACAAACAAACAAACAAAAAAAGATTTAAAGAAATGTTAAAAACAAGGTCACAAAATCTTTGGTATATTTTAACAATTCAATCTTGACTTTGAATCTTAACAGCAGAGTAGCTAATCCTATCTGAAACTATTATAAGTTTAAGCTTTAGGCCGTTCACAAAGACACGTGCGAACTACATGGCTTTCCTGGCTTTCTGGACTGTGAACCCCGCTGTTTGCTCCCACATCCCATGGATCTGAGGCCCTTGCATCACTGTCTTTGTGATCAGTTATTTCTCACATGCCATCTATCCCTATCGCCAGAGTGGCATTTATAAAATGCCTTTTGGTCAAGCTCTTCCTTTCCCAAACATCACCTCAGCTTTGCAATTTTCTGTAGCAGGCAGGAGGAAGGCATGGGAGGTTGTTTCCCATTAGAATCATGAAGGCGGGCGGTCGCCTTCCTCTGGATTCCCATGGCCTTCTACCACTCCAATTCATCCTTACCACTGTGCACTTCAATCGGCTCACACTGCTTCTCGGACCTGAACTGTTCTTACTCTCTCCACCTGCCCACAAAGTACCTGGTTTTTGTTGTTGTTGTTGTTGTTGTTTTCCGAATGCATTCAAGAGACTCTGGCCTCCTTCCCACATGTGTGGGGTTATTTCTTTTACAGTCTTTGTAATGACTGCTACATTTTGTTTGATAGGCACTTCCTTCCTCCTCCTACAGGAGTTGATTGAGAGTATTTTTTTTTACTGTGTTTTCATCTGCATTTGAAGGCTCAGTACCTAGAGCATAAGGAGATTTGATTACTATGTTGGACCATATTTTTATCTTTATTTAGTGTACGTGATTTTTCATAACACCTTACCAATTCACCTTTGTACTCTAAACAAAAAAAATCACCTAACCCTGGCTGAAGAGTATTAAAATGGTGCATTAAAATTAACACTATAGCATCATTATTATCATTAACAACTTATCATTATATAATATTATCATATTATTATAATTAATAAACTAAATTATGCTATAGAGGGAAATTGCCTACATTTTCAAATCATTCTTTTTGGGACCTGGAGAGATGGAGTAGTGGTTAAAAGTGGCTCTCTGATCTTGCAAAGGACCACAGTTGGTTGGCATGTCAGCATCCACACTGGGCATCTCACAGCCTCCTATAAATCCAGCTGTGGAGGACCCAACTCCCTCTCCTGCCCCTTTGGGCACCTGCAGGCACCCAGGTATGAAGATACAGGGAGGGAGAGAGATGCAAACAGGTGCATAAACACACACACACACCGCATGCATGCACACACACTGCCCCCATACAAACATGCTCATCAGTTACGGCTGTCTCCTCTTATACATGACTCTATTTCTCTTTCAGTGCAGGGAGACTAAAACTTTGGGTCTTTATTTAATTTTTAATTCTTTCTCTTTTTGTTTCTTTGATCTGCACTGTTTTCCCTGCTCCTTGCTCATTTCAAACATGCAATATTTCTCCTGCATTGTAGATGGAGAGCTCAGATTTACATGACTTTGGTGGGCTGGCCCACTAACCCCAGCACTACTCATAGCTTTTGTGGCTAGAAATACACTTTAAGTTACAATCTCCCTCAAAGTGATTTTCGAACTAATCACATGTGGGGATTATAGATTCCCAACCAGATTAGAAAACTATTTTGTTGAAATTTAAGTTGCATGATTGGCATTTATTAAATAATGACATTTGCTGGTTCATCTCAAAGGCTTTGATAATGGAGCATGAGGTGAATAGATCCCCTGCCTTCAAGAGTCTTATAGTCTGTGCAGATACTTTGTCAAAGTCAGTTATCTATCTATCTGTCTATCAGTCTACCTACCTACCTATCTCTATATCCATCTGTCCATCTATCTACCTGTTTTTCTTATATTGTCTCTCATGAAAACAGAATGGATCTATTTATGACCTTAACTACATGGGAAATAGTTCTGATGAGGATACAAATTAACTTCTGTCTCTCTGAGAAACACTTCACGGATAAGGGAAACATTTTGTCACATTTTGTGTATTTAAAAATTCATTTGAGATTTACTCCTATAATAATTTCTGTATGATGAGCTTCCCTTATCCTCAAAAGGACCCATGGCTATCTGTCATTCCAAAGCGTCTGCATTGATCCTCGAAGAGCTCCCTGGACCTATTTCTCAGATAATGCATTCATTTTATGTTCTTTTAGTTTTCTAGTCTCACTAGAAGAGGAGCCATCTACAATTTGAGGTCTCATTTAGTGTCTTCCATTAAGAAAATGATGATAATAGTCCTGGAAATGCAAGAGATTTAACAATGCACGTCCCTTAGCATTTAATATTTGAATGAGTGTTCTTAAATTGTTACCCTTTAATCTGATCAGATTTATTCTTGGCAACCAATGGATGTATCTGTAAGATGGAATTTGTCTATTAATGACAAAAAAGGTTTCTAAAGTTCTTTTAACATGAGATAAATAAAGTAATAGATTAAAAGAAGACAGGAATACTTTCTAATAATCTCTTTGAAAGAGCTCTATCAGGTCCTCATTATTCACTCAAGAGTGGTGCAGGGGATTCCTGATGGCTACAGCTATAAATACCACGGCTGGTGTGACAAGACCATCCTGCAATTTTCTAATACTAAATGTGGGGACATTCTTTAGAGGGAAAACAGTGCCCTTTTTATTTGATTAAGAATTAAATTAGTAAAAACACATTTCTGCACTGGGGCTTCACTTATTTTTTCCCTAAGCCTATCAGGAAAGGCGGACAAAATAGTCAACCCTTTGGGTTTACACCAATGCCTTTATTCTATGGGACATAGCTAACCTCTTTTGAAAACATGACTTCTTTAATGCCATCGTTCCAGCTCTTAGTGTTTTGATTGTTGTTGTTCTGTTCTTTTTGTTGTTTGTCTAACAGCAGAGCCTCTCTTTATGAAACCTGTCACTGCACCAGGAGCAGAAAGATAAACATCTCTTGAAACCTGTCCTGAGGAATTTAAGTTGGCACCTACTACTTGTTTCCAGAACACAGGAGTAGGAAATGTCATCCTGTTTGCCAATGATTCACTTCTTGCCCCTTCTGCTAGAACTACCTTAGCACTTACCCTGACTAGACACTGTATCAGGAAGGTGAGGTAAAGGACAAGAGCTCAGTACATGAAGAAAATGTCTGTGAAGCATGGAATGAAACCACGGAGCTGTATTTACAGATCTCTGGGAGCTCAAAAGTCATGAAACTTCTGCCACAAGTCAGTTTCAATTGAACGGTGCTTAGCCCTCAGAGTACATTCCACCCCTCCTAAGATTTCATGGCTTCTCTTACTAGGAAACTTCTCAACTGTATAAATCTGTCAGAACCTAGAGTTGAGGAGCTGGAGATATAGCTCAGAGATGACCCAGAGTTTCTGTTCTTCCAGAGGACCCAGGTTTGACTCCCAGCACCCACATAGTGGCTCACAAACATCTGTAACTCCAGCTCCAAGAGATTCAGCACTCTCTATGGCCTCATGGGCATTGTGCATATGTAGTTCACAGACATACATTGCAGGAAAAATACCCATATAGATAAAAATAAAGACAAAAACAATATAAAGCTGGCCTCATACTTCCATGAAAAGATCCAAAAATCATCCTTCATATTTTAAGAGGAAACATGACTCTCTGCTTGTTTTCCCACCGTTATCCTAGTAATATATTCCTAAAGGAAAAACAAAGTAAACAAAAACAGTAAACAACATAACCAGATAGAATTTGGTGACGATAGAATTTGCACAGTTGACAGAGTGCTTCCCACACAAGCATTAGACATAAATTCAGATCACCCAGAGCTTCTGTCTATACCCCCAGTACTGGGAGTTACAAAGAGGAGAATCCCAGAAGCTTTGGGGCTATCTAGTCATTCTGAATGAGTAAATTTCAAGTTCAGTGGGAGATCCTGCCTCAAAAATTAAGATGGAGGACACAAGAGAAAGATACCTAAAGTAACAAAACCCCAACAACACACTGTCAATTTCAATTAAACAAAATTAACCTTCTGAGTAGATGCCACTCAGAGATGATCACACACAGGAACATATACACGTGTC
>NW_004949096.1:23925216-23926263 GCF_000317375.1 Microtus ochrogaster
ATGTGTTGGATGAGTCTAGGCTCAATTGCTATGTTGTGAAACACACCAGACTAGTTTAAAACAGGTTACCATATATCTGGAAGCTATTAGCCATAATGTATTAACCATCAATCCCATGAGCAATTCAGAAACCTGAATTCAGAATCATGCCTTGTACATTGTTCTACTTCCTTTCTGCCTTAAAACTAGCCTGTTAATTTCGGATCACAAAAGACTCCCTAGTTCAAATATTGGTTGTGTAATTCTTTGCTTGCCAAACAATAGGGGTAGCCTCTGAACATTTATCCTTGATAATCTTTGCATAATATTTCTACATGTCAAATGCACAATATGAATTCATATTTAAAATTATATTCTTGTATTTGCCATAATTCTCTAGAGGAACAAAACTTATACTCGTGTGTGTGTGTGTGTGTGTGTGTGTGTGTGTGTGTGTGTGTGTGTGTTTAAGCTGATTTTATTAGAAGGATTTACATGTATGGTCTTTCTAGTGCAATGACTGTCTACCAATAGAAATTCCAATAATCCAATAACTGTTAAGTTCATGAGGCTGGATATCTCAGCTGGTCTTCAAGTATAAGCCAGGATCTTGAAGAAGCAGGCTCTGGCACCAGTGTTGGAATGCACTTGCCAGCAAGAGTGTGGAAAGCAGGTAAAGAGCAACAGTTTCCTTCTTCTGTGGCCAGAAAATGTGGTCCAATTTTAGGTGGATCTTCCCACCTCAAAAGATACAGATGTGGGTCTTCCCACATCAAATGGTTGAATAAGAAAAGAGCCCTTCATAGCCATACTCAGTCACTTTAGGTTTTTATTAGTTCAAGATAGAGTTAAGTTAACAAACAAAAATAACCATCGTAATTACATTATGGGTCCTATACTATTTTGAGAACTTTACAAATACAAATCCATACAGTAGCTATTTGTAATATTTCTGAAACAAGTTCTACAATCACAGTATACCTAAGAGTTTTCAACAACAACAATAAAAACAGGCAGAATATTTCTGCAATAGACGTCTGGAGTCACACAAAGTATCAGTCAAGAGAT
>NW_004949096.1:23926533-23971411 GCF_000317375.1 Microtus ochrogaster
GTGACGCAGAGGGGGACTGAAGAAAAGAGTGAGACTCACAAAAGTGGGCGGGACAAGAGGCATCAAGAGAAGTATACAGGACTTAATATGGTTTAGTATATAACATATTTAAAAAAATTTCTATATGAAACCCAAAACTATGTCCAATGACTATATGTCAATTAAAACAAAAGATTGTGTTGACCAACAAGTATTTCTATATTAGTATCTACCACTTTCATTACTGCTCATTTTTATTTTAAAACTTGTTTGTAAGAGTAACTGTAAAGAATATTTATGAAAATGACCCAAAAAGAGAGTAGATCACTAGGGCTGTTGATAGGAAGAGAAAGCAGCAAAGACGTTTGAAGAAGTAATGCTTCAAACCCTGAAAACAGGGTGTTTCAGTAGATAAGTAGAGGAATTTAAATTTAGTACTAAGTCAGGAAGAGAGCATGAAAGAACTCACAGAAGTTTTCACAATAAACAAAACCATTTCAGGAAGAGGTTTCAAGTCCAAATCAATTAAAACCATTGTACGTGAAGGGGAAGGAAAGTCAGTGGGCTGTTTGTATTTCCTGGAAATACAGTGTAAAATTTGCTTCAGTGACCAATAAAATTCCTCTCTCAAGGTTTACAAAACATGCCAACTTCAGTTAAAGCTTCTTGCACAGAAAAGCAGTCTCCTATAAGGAAGCTAATCTGGCCATCGTGCTATGTGGAGACAAGATGTGTTTAAAATGATGGTATGACATCTGTAAAAGAAAGAACTATCAAAGGAAAGTAACACTGCATGCTCCATGTAGTAGCATCACATACTATCTTCCTTTGTGTGTGCCCCTCAGGCTAATTCATTCTAGAAAGTGTCAGAATCTCCTCCCTTCCTAGGCTGAGTAGTACGACATTCTAGGTATTTACACATTAGTAATTCATTCATCTATTAATAGACGTTGGCTTATTTATTTCAGTTATTGTGAATAATCTACTTATAAACACAATTGCTATTCACATCTCCACTTTCAAGTCTGGTGATTATGTATCCACGAATGGGTTTGCTGACTCATATGGTAATGCTGTGCTCACGTTTTTGAGGAATTCTCACACATCAGTATGATGTCTTCGGGGGACTGATGTAGTTGGTATAATGTCAGCAAAGCTTAAGTGCAAATAACCATTATTCAAAAGTCTTATACCGGTTTTAGCAAAGAGAAGCAGAATGCATGCCCAGGCCATGCCTAAGAGACTTTATGGGTTAGGGCAAGTGTTCTGCACAAGTCCCACTGTTTCCAGAACAAGATGTGCACAACTAAGTGTGCTCTTCTTTTTGCCTGAAAACTGACAGGTGATGTTTCCAGAGCCTCTGATTCAGAAGTGTCTATTCTATGCCAATAGAAGAAACCTAAAAGACATCACTCACCATGAAATACATTCAGAAAAAAAAAAAACTGTCTTTCATCTTCCTGCCTTACTTCTTTCCTCCCGCAAGCCAGCAGTAATGGTGGTGACAATCGTACCCTGAGAACTTGATCTGGAAGTTTGTTTTGGAATAACCCTCTACTCACATTTCTAGGGGTGTAGAACCCGAGTGGTCGGGAAGCTTTCGCCCTTTGAGTATGGGAACCCCTATGTTTTCTGTGGTTTTTCCCTAAGAGTTTCCCTATAAAATACAAATTCTTCATATAACGGGTCTTTTTTTCCCCCAATTCTCTTCGTATCCAAAGTTTAAGTATTCAAAATCTATTAAGGTTAAAGTTTGGCTCTTAATGTTGTAATAAGCTATTTTGCTCATTCTACTAATCATCAGACAGTTTTCTTCAAAGATAGGAAAATCAGTTGATCAAAATCCTACTGAAAATTGTCTGGAGTTTATTTACTTATTCAGCTAAAGCCGAATCTTGACCTTTATTTCTGTACTCCTTGCTTAATTTACCTGATTCAGAAAAAATACACAGCATTGAGAATTTTATAGAGCAATAAATTAAAGAATAACATTCTCAAACTGGAGCCATGATAACACATTATTCCAAATCTGAAATCTTAAAAGTATAACTCAACCTACTTCAACTATGTATGGTCATGCATTTGGAGCAGATTTAAATTTTCTTTTCAGAAGGCTCACTAATAAAATCCAAATCGGGAATGTTGAAGTTGGGAGGATGGTTTGACATTTTAATGGGTATAGCACAAAAAAAGGATACTAGCACACAAATAAGATTCCCTATCATACACACACACCAAGGCAAAGTGTTCCTGACAAAGCTGGAACATTCCAAAACAGTTGAAAACATTCCCGATGCCTTTGAAAAAAACACCAAAGTAGGAACTGCTGCTACTTTATAATCTAATGATCTTATTTCCTCATTGTGGCTTGGATTCAACCAGCTAGTCATATACCTTTGACTCTGAGAATATAAATCTATTAATGTAGCTATTAAAATACGCAAATAAGATCAGTGCAACTCCAGCTGAATTATAAAGTACAACAACCAGCTGAATAAATAGTATCCAGTGACAAAAATCCAAGATCTGTAATAAATTAAGAGTAGAATTTAAAATTTTTTTATTTTTAAAATCATGTGGATATGTGTATGACTGTACACAGGATTACATATGAGCACAGTACCTGCAGAGTCCAGAAGAGGACTTGGAGTCACTAGAGATGAAGTTAGAGGCAGTTGAGTCACCCAATCTGGTCCTGGGCACTCAGCTTAGGACCTCTTAAAAGCATTCTGTGCTTTCACCCATTAAGCCTCTCTCCAGCCCTCGGCTGGGATTTAAAAGGCTAATTAGACTATAGACATATAATTGTTGCAACAGAACCAGGTATGAACTCAAAAAATAAAAATTTACCTAATGCTGTTAGTTGACTGCAAGTGGATGATCAGCAATAATTGGAAGGGTGGAAAGAGTACATACACTTTGGGGGCTGGTCACACCATCAAACTGAGATACGCCTCTGTATTTTCTGACAAATCCATCTTCTGGCTAGGCTCACACATGATTTTGTATCCAGTAAACAATTTCTTTTGAAAATGGTTACTACTAACAATACTATTATTGCGCCTATGTGTAGGTACACACGAGTCACCATCCACAAGGGGTGGTCAGGGTGCAGATTTGGGGACTAATTTTCTCTGTCCAGTGTGGGGTTGGATAGGAAAAGCACTTTTACTTAGGGAGACATCTGTATGGCCTATTACACAATTTCATGTTGGCAGTCTGCTATTCTCTGACGTTTGAAATGCTGATGGATAAAATCAAAGACTGAATGATCTTCAAAGAACTTTGATGGGGCTAGAGAGATGGCTCAGTGGTTTAAGAGCACTGGCTGCTCTTACAGAGGTCCTGAGTTCAATTCCCAGCAACCACATGGTGGCTCACAACCATCTGTAATGAGATCTGGCGCCCTCTTCTGGCGTGCGTGTATACATGGAGGCAGAATGTTGTATACATAATAAATAAATCTTTAAAAAAAAAACTTTGATGATTATACATCTGCCCTCTGTCGGGAGGATATACAATCCATTTAAGTCTAAATACCAATTCCCTGATTTTGAAAACCTCAAGAAAATTGTTGCTGTAATTCTTGTGAAGGTGACTTAGTATGTCTACAAATTTTGCTTGGTACTCTCTGAATTCAGAATGAAAACTGCAGTTTTGTTTAGTTTTCCTTGGTGAGAAACTATTTTCAGACCTTTTCTCTTCTTTATTTGTTCTTCAAAACTGCTAAGCTGGCTTTAGTATTTTTAATTAATTTTTAATGAAACTTTTTCAGACAATACATTTTGATCATATTCTCTCATATCCTCTCCTCCCCCAAATCCTTGTCCATCCAACTTCATTCTATCTCTATCTCTCTATCTCTCCCTCCATCTCTCTCTCTCTCTCCCTCTCGCTCTCTCACTCTCATTAAATAAAACTCAAAAAAAGGGAATGAAGTGTGTTACTCATGAAAGCAATAGCCCGGAAAGGGTTTTACTGAAGGGGAAATTCCACCACTGAGGCGTTGGAAGCTCAGATCGAATTCTGCACAGACATCCGTCATTGTTCACGTGTAAGTGTATTTAACAATTATCTCCGGGGGTTCCCTTAATAAATTAACGTCATTTTTTAAAAAGGGCACATAAAGTGTTGTTTTTGATTCTTGAACAGACAACTTTTAAGGTGTATTAAAAATATATAATACAGGCTTTTAGTTCTTAAAACCATATCTCCAGTTTGCCTACCCAGTGCTTTGCTCATGTGGCTATCCATGGCATGCAGACTTGATCTAATAATGGCTAATTATGCAGTTGTTTATCAGCTCATTTGAAACATTTTGAGATTCAGTCTAGCTCAGCAAATTACTGTGCTTAAGGCGGTTCTGCATTCTAGAAAATTATAATATCCCCAGAAGGCAAGGAATTAATAATAAAAATCCTCTTTTGTAAAAGATTATCATTGCAGAGCAAATGGAGCGGAGTTTCCCTTTCCTGCTGCATTTAATATTCTCATTCTCCCCCGGCAACTTTGATGGAGAGGCAATGAGAAAGTCTCTGTTTTATTAACTTATTAAGAGGAACTCGTGCCCTATATTGATTCTTAAAGCTGCTGCCGCCAAGAGCCAATAATCACAAAAGAAGGAGATGGTTCAATTTGGTATCTCACAATGTTTCACAAGTGCAATGAAGCCCAAATGTTCACCTTATTCTGAAAGTCTGCTTATTTAAATCATCTAGGCCTTTGGTTATTCATCTGTAAAATGGGGGTAATAATAAAGGGAGCATTTGGAAATATTTAGGATCAAATGAAATAATGAATGTAGCATACCTAATAAAATTAATATATCTAGTTAGAGATATTAATTAAATATTGTCAGTTTGGTTTCTTCTAATGACCATTATCTCTTGTGGTTCAGGGACCAAAGAAATATATCTATTTCATTTAGCCATTTGCCCATATAGTTGTTTTCCATCTCAACAGAAAAGTTTTCGTATCAGATAGAAATTTAGAATGTACTATTCCAACATTTTTATGCAGTTAAAATGTTGCCAAATTGTTTTACCAAGCTAGCAGAAGACAAACCCGGATAGGTAGCCTTCTGGCATTTGAAATCAATTACCCACATTTAGTCTGGCGTGATAACATCTTCATAACAGCTGGATTTGACAGCAGCATTTTCAAGAGTACTTGGTGCTTGCTCTGTTGACCTGTGCCAGAATCTGAACATTTTCTCCGTGATTCAGATTTTGCCATAGATTTTTATCACTTTCACTACCTCCACATTAGACAGTTGCACAATGTTTTAAGATGAATGCGTGTTAAACTCAAGCTGCGTCATCTGGAACATATGAAACCAAGTGCTTCATGCACACTTCGTTTATGCTGTCAACCAGGCTCACTTGTTAACTTCCTGGTAAAATTTAGTGAACAACTTTAAGTTTATATAGCCAAAGCTTTCCGTTTTTATGCAAGCTATATTGTTCTCTGTTTGTTCAAAGAATTTACATGCCATGTGCTCTCTCAAACAAACTTAGAGCTAAACTTAGGGCCCACAGTGTCTCACTACTTTTCTTGTAATTCGTGGCTTCCTTCTATCTCTCTTTCTTGATTTTTTTTTTATTCAGGAAAACAACTCAGGTCCCAGGTCCTTTCAGTTCAACACATGAAAGACTTCAGCTCAAGAGGTAAGAGCCAACTGTCTACGCAATAGGGCTCAACTGTGTACATTAGCAACACTTTGTTTTACTTCATACCCAGTGCCTGACATGTTGCTATCTTTAACATGTGCAATCAAATTGTCTTAAATTTAAAAACAAAGAGTCTATGAAATGACTCACTGTGTAACGACACTTACCAAGCCTGCAAACCCAAATTCAAACCATGTGTGACATGGTACAAGGGGAATAAGATCTCCAACTTGTCTTCTGATGTATACTCATATACACATAAATAAGTGAATACAGTTTTAAAAAGAACTAAACAGTGAAGAATAACCTAGTGCCCTTTGTTGTTCCTCGGCTCTCCCAAGGGAACTGAAATTCCATTTCAGGGGTGGTATATGTATAAGAATCAAACTTAACAGTCAACTTAAAACTTCAGAAAGCAGAAGTTATTACAACAACAGAAACCAGGAAAGAAGACAGCCATTCTGGAGTGAATTTTACTGTATGAACTAGTACGACTTCAGGATGCTAACGGAGAAACTTTGAGCATTGTCCATCATTAGAAACTGTGAAAATAGGTTATTGTCATTCTATTTATTACAGGTAGTTTATAAAGTGCTAATCTAGATGGGGCAAAGTGTTTTCAACCAAGAGCTCCCAGAGTCCCAATCAGACCCATTACCAAAGGCACCACCTCTTCATCACCACTACCGCAGCTGTGTTTGTGCTGCTATTGTTTAATTCCTCCGTTTAATTCATACTGCCGCCATCACCATAATTCACCCTGAAGTTATGTGATTAGCAGCCCCTGTCATGGTGAGAATTAAACACCATTCCCACAGCATCTATGGCCTTTCACCCCTCACAGGATCTGCCAGGGCTGCACTGGCTGGAAGATAAAGTGCAGAGACTGGCCATGGTACCACCTGCATGCTCAGACCGGGGAATAAATGGAAAATTCCACTATCAAACTGAACGTGCTGACCCTTCAGCAGCCATATTATGGAAGTTCAATCCTCCGCCTCCCTCCAAAGGCTAATTTATTTTCATCCCAGGAAGATTTATAAAGAATTTTGTGAAGCGTCACTACATCATGCAAATCTAGACGGCCAAGTGACATTGTTAATAGAAAGATAACAGCTCTTAAATTTCATTTGCAGCCTCACCAGAACATTAACCGCACACTCGAGATTTAAATAAGAGGTGTGGAGAATTTGACGGGTCTTTGTCATACACTGAAGTCAATAAAAATGTGACAAGACCGCTGAATGACAGGATTTGGCAGGAATGAGCAAATAACAGATAACTCTTCATCCAAAGGAATGCACTTCCTTCCATCTAGTGCCCCGCGTGCTGCAGAGTGTTGTTAATCATAAACACTATAGAAAAGCTGTTGTCTTAACTTCTCAGACCTCTCCAATCACAGCGCAATTAGTAACAATTAAAAAATGTACTTCCTGACAACTAATATGTCAGGATGAAAAGTGACAAATCGTAGATTTAAAAATACATGGAAAATAGGCGTTCATAGGAAGTTGCTGCTTGTCAGTCTTATATTTTTGATGGGACTGACAACATGTATCCCGGTGAGTTAAATTTTTTTTCTGCATCGTGCAAAATCTCTGCAGTTTTTCGTAGAAGTCAGTGCAAAGAGGAATAGAATCCCTTGTTTCCCCTTGTTTCAGCTCAGTTTCCACAATTTGACAGGCATTGATATCAAAATTATTTTCAAGATGTAACTTCATAAAAGAAAAATCCTATTTAATGCAAGAACTATTGGTTCTGAATCATAGTTGCATTTGCATTGTGCAGTCCCGTTTTTATTGTATATAAAACGATGCCTATGGAGAGATTGAATGCCCACAGAGAGTTCATTTGAGGCATCCTGATAGCGTCTGTCGTAGGTAAGAAAGCTGAAGACGTTTTTATGACATCTTCAGAACTTGAAGATTGAATTACTGTTTTAGTAATCATGAGTTCCCCTTTGTCACTGTCACTTTTTAGCAATGTATTGCACAGAAAAGATGTATGGTACCCATTTTATAAGCTCGCAATAAAAATATAACAACTGTTGTATTAAATTATTTAAGTTGTAAACCATTGTGAAAAAAAGAGAAAAAATTTTATCGACTTGCAGAATGAAAAACTGATTATGATGGAGAGAAAAATGTATTGTACCGATTACTCCCAAGTTTTTCCTGGGTTTAGCATATTGTAAATCTTTCACATCTCTTTCACGAGAAAGTCTGAGTATGTGAGGTCCTCTTATTGATTGGATATTTAGAACTGACCAATGGCAAAAAAAAAAAATGGAATCCATGTAGTTAGTTTCAGACTATCAATTTATTTTAACAAGGTAAAAAAAAGGCAAAAAAGGTAATGGAAATTTAAGATTAAGCGAAAGATATTACCTGCAAGAATTTAATAAACAGAAAATGACTGCATTCCTTGGGAAAATTTAGACTCCAGAGATGGTCTAATTTTTCTATTTTTCTCTTGTATTGGATTATAGGCCCTCATTATCTCTACTTTTTAATAGGCTATTTTGCTGCTGTATATAAAAGATTTTAGGTTGTTTTGTCACCTCTGGCATTTCTCATTATTCATTTAGTCCAGTAAAAGCTCCATTATTGCAATGTCAGTCTTCAAAAACTTTTGGTCCATTTCTTGTATCTCCAAGCCCAAAGTGTGAATCTACATTCTTGTTTGGCCTGGCCAGAATAACGGCATTTCATAACCACACATTCCTCTTACCCCGCCTCTGCCCCCACAGTTCCAGAAGCCCACATATATAAATCCCATTGACTCCAGAATCTGATTTTATTTCTCCTAAAAAATTAGAATAAGACAGTCACATATTTCCACCTAGTTAACCAAGTCACCCAGAGGATATACAATAACCAGGAACTAACCAATTCTTTACTGCTGTCCAAATAATATTTCTGGCACGTGTATTTGCTACCATAGGTGTTCTCTCTCTCACTTAGGCTCAACAGTGACAAGGTGGCCATATTCAACTTTGATGCAATGGCCCTACTAATAATGTAACCAATGGAGGCTGGAAAGAAGACTCAGCAATTAAGAGCATTTATTGCTCTTATAGAAGACCCAAATTTGATTACCACCACCTACATCAGGCAAGTCACCTGTAACTCCAGCTCCTGGAGATCTTAAACCTCTTCTGGACTTTAAGAGCTCCTACCTACACATACACATTTTTTTAAATAACAACAAATTAACATTTCAAAAATTAATGTAATCAACATACACCAGATACACACAATATCCATATTAATTATCATCCTGATTTTATAGATGAAGACATATGAGTTGTTCAAAATCATGGAACTTAAGTCTATGAGACCTGGAATTCAATGTATATACATCAGAATTCATACTTAGCAATAATTCTATGATTTTTCTAATTCACAATAATTAAATCGCTAAGTCCTCATGATCAGAAGAAAAGAATAGGGTAAGAAGGAAATATCAGATGGATCAAACCCTCTCCGGATTCCCTCCTCTGTATTTATGGAATGTATTTATTAAATGCAGGTGATATGCTAGACTCTATCTTTGGTTTAAGGCTGTAAAGATGAGTACTATATAGTGGCTGCCTTTGTTATCCATTAGAAAGAAAATAAACAACCGATGTTCAAATACAATGCTACAACTGACAGGCACAGAAAGCACTGAGGAAGCAGTCCAGCATTCTCACCTGGTGATGGCCTGTCTCCTTGAGAGCAGCAGGTCCTCTAGGGAGAATCCAGGGCACCTTCATCCTCAACTAAGAGGAGCTACTTTCTGCCTCCAACACTGAAGATAAAAACCACTTAGTTGAGCCAATGTCAACTGTTTCCTCAAAATCAAACGTTCTTCCTCTCTTCTTCTGCACCTCCAGATTTATACCCCAAAAGTAAATACAAAGATGGGTTTGGAGCCATCTGGGTCAACAATCTGTAGTTGGAAGATAACTCTCTTGGGCTATTTTTCTGACATGTGAAATCCAGGAAAGCAAACTGCTTGGTTTGCTTAACATTCCCTAAACCTTCACTGCTGATCTCATAGCAGCAGGACATGAAATTAAATAACCATAAACATATTAAGAGAAAATGCCAACTTTCTTGGTTAGTTACTCAAAACACATGACTTCTGCCTGTAAGATTTTGTGGTATTGGGGTTTGAACTTGGGGCCTTTGTACATGCTAAACACATTGCTACTGAGCTATACCCCCAACCTCTCATTGGTCTGGCTCCATTGTATGATAGGGGGCAGTAGGAGAGAGGCATAGACTGCAAACTCCCTCTGAGAACAGAGCACCATGATTCTAGAGTTTGTGTTCACAGTTCAGCCGTCCCTGCAGGTACCAGCAACTATTCAGAGCTCCCTAGCTGTGTAGTTTAATAGAAGAGTGAGAAACTGAAAACCCCTATTTAAAAAAAGACAATAAAGTTTCATAAATTACCCAGAAAGTTGTGTGTGGCTTTCCTTTAGTGCAAAGCAACCAAAAGTTCTTTGTAACCTAAGAAAGGCCTCTTTAAAACTGTGATTAAGTCTAGGGTAATCCTCCAGCCCAGAAAGCACCATGGGCAGTATCTGTCCAGGGAACTCTTGTGCCAGCTGAGGACAAAGAGCAGGACTTCTCATATAATAAAACTAGCTTTGAATATTATGGCTTACTGTTTAGAAAAGACCCAAGTGATAAACAAAGAAAGAAAATGTGTGCATGTACAGAGACTGGAAGAGAAGACTTGTAAAGTTTGACAAAGGAAATGATTTGTAACAACATAGAGAACCCAATCAGAGATCAACCAGTTTAGACTTCAAGGAGATGTCATGAAGATAAAATATTCTCTAATTGCTTTCAAGACAGTAACTGTTGCTGCTTACCACAGGACACTATCAACATGGAAATATCTATGAATAATAAATAAGACCACTGATAGTAAATAAGCTTTCTGATAACATCATAACTTTTCACCTTATATATCCACTCAGTAGTGGCAATGTCTTTAAATGTGAACGGTGACGAGTCTAGGCAAGGGACTCACTAGATCATGCAGGGTTGTTCCACACCAGCTGTCATACAAGCCTCTCAAAACTTCTTAAAGTATTGCAAACACTGACCTGAGGGCAAAAGGCTTCTAGCCCAGAAATTGATCCCTTGAGCCATCCTGACTTCAATCCCTGACCACTGTGATTAATCTATGCTGACAAACCAGATTTGGAGCAATAGAAATTATCTGTAACAAGAAACTAATTGTGTATTTAGTTAAGTTTGGTGAGATTTTAGGGAGAAGACCCTATTGACTTTTGAAATCAAAGTTCATATTACTTTGGGGCAAAATGGCCTTGGGTTATAATAAATTAGGGTTGTCTGCTTTCTCTGTTGGGTAATAGATGATCTGAAGGCTTCTAATCTGTTTACCCTTAAATTATAAATGTTCCTTAATTATTATTTACAGAGACTCTAAATCTATTTACATAATATAAAAAACACAGAACATGTAACTCTGCTATTTTCATATACTATCCCTGTTTAAATGAAGCAGCAAATCAAGCCAATTTCAAGGCATGTTACAAACTCAGCTCAAATTATGCCGAGGCTGAGAATAGTAAAAAGATGTCCCTAACATTGCATCTTCTTCAGAATGCAGGATAACTCCAGCGTTAGAAGCTGAGAGGCAAAGTAGGTGAACCAATGAACCAGCATTGAATTTATACTGTACTTTTCACACGGGAAGATTATCTAGGCCTTCAGAACACCTACACAGGAATCCATGTGTGACATTTAACTCCTTTCACTTAATTTCCTTATGGACCGTTTTTCTGGAAAGGAAGATAGAAAATTTCAGCTAGCTACAAATGGACTGAGACCCACCAATCTCATTTCACATTGAGCAAGTGTCCCAGACAGAGCTTGAAACCAAGTGATATAGAAAAGAGGAAGGGAGAGAAGGGGGGCATATTAGAGCTAACAGATGGCCCAGCCCAGGAGTTTATGTAGCCATTTTCCATTGGGTTTGTCTTGGTACCCTGGAGCAAGCCCTGCCTCATAAATCTTTGCAATTTAGTATTATTAAAATCCTCTTTTTGGCAAAAACTGCTAATATATCTGATAGAAGGACCTCACTAATCATTTTGCTCTCAAGGCTGAGAAAGGTCCAGAGGCCAGGGCTTGAGGTCCCAGGTCTAAGGGGGAATAGTCCAATGTCTGTATTTCATCAAATGCAGACAGCACAGGAAGGTTTCACCTCTTAACCAGCTATTCTGTTTGTGGCCCAAAATAGAATTTCTCAAACCATTCTCTGCTTTAAATGAATAAAACCTTGTTGAATATTCACTGGAATTCTGCATGTGCCGGCATTAGTTATACTAAAGATTTTAGCAGAGCACATGCAGGGTAATAGGTGAAAGAGTAGCATCCTTGCTTAATAGAATTCACATGCTATGTAAGTCTAAATTGTTTAACTGCCTCGGAATTTTTATAAAGCTTACATATCCATAATCAGGTACACAGGAGGAGTAAAAACTAAAAATCTCCTTGTTTTGTTTCTTCAAAAGGTCATACATTTTCCCATGACAAAACAGCAAATAGCACGATAAAAATGGTTCTGTTACATCATAAATAATAAGAAATAATAGTTGACTTTTTCAGGATAGTTTGAAATATAAACACTTTGGGACTGAAGCTGTTCTTCAAACATGAGTAAGAAATGTTGCCAAACTCTTTAGTGTTAATAAAAAATAATAAATATAATAGAAATTTAAAAATTAGAATGGTGTTGACCATGCTTAGGAACAATGGTCTTAGAATCATACAATTTACTTATAACATAAGTGTATTTCACAAATCTGAAAACAATTCACAGTGGGTACTGAACCATTACAAAAACATCTGAAATCTGCTTGGTCATCTTCTAAATGATATTGATTCCCTAGCTCAATAAAATTTCGCAGATTCACAAAGTCCCACACACTCTGGAGAGTCCTAATTATATTTAGGTTTTAACATCAGCAATCTTTAAAATGAAACAACAATGCAGAACAACTTAAGAAGACACCACAGTGGTACCCAGCTCCCTTTGCCAGTCCTTCAGCCTGCTTTTCTAGCCATTTGCCATAAAACTCCTTCCCTACATCTCTATCGGTGCTTTATCCCCACTTGAGTTTCCCCAGTACTTCACATATTATAAACCGGAGCTTGGCAACCTCTTCCCAACAGCTACATCTACTCAGCCAACATCTTGTGTAGGTAAAATTCTATTGAGAATTAACTATATCAACCATTTACACATTACCTGTAACTTCTTTGCAAAAACTGAGTAATAACAGACACCCTATATCCCCCAAGACCCAAATTTTCAACTATCTGTCCTTGTAAAATAAAAATAAAATAATAATAATAATGTGGAAGGAAAGAATTTATTTGGCTTACAGGTTAAGTCCATCCCTGAGAGAAACCAAAGCAGGAACTTGACGCAATAACCATGGAGGAATGCTGCTTATTGGCTTGTTCTCAAGCTCATGAGTTCAGCTACCTTTGTTATATAGCCCAGACCTATCTGCCTAGAAATGATACTACCCACAGTGGGCTGGGCCCTCTTGCATCAATTAGCAATCAAGAATATGCCACCACACACATGCCTGCAGGACAATATGGAGGAGGCAGTTCTCCAGTAAAAGGCCCCTCTTCCTAGGGTACCAAGTTGACAACCAAGATTAGCTACCACTCGTGATCTAATAGGGGGTCTTACCACTGTACATTAATATTGTATAGAACATAAAAATATGTTCCACTGCCGGGCGATGGTGGCACACGCCTTTAATCCCAGCACTCGGGAGGCAGAGGCAGGTGGATCTCTGTGAGTTCAAGACCAGCCTGATCTACAGAGCTAGTTCCAGGACAGGCTCCAAAGCCACAGAGAAACCCTGTCTCAAAAAAGAAAAAATATGTTCCATTACAGCTGTGTATTGCAATGGAGCAAATACCCTAAACCTAGTGAGTTGAAACATGGGCTATCATATAACATCTCATGATTTGTAGATCAGAAGTCTGAGCACTGATAAGCTAAACAATTCTTGCATTCCATTTGACATTGACAAAGGTCATCCATTGGAATTCATCTAGTAGCTGGTCTTATCTTGAAGAATGAAGGCAGCTTCATATATCTAGCGTCAATATCTGACTTTAGCAATGCCCTTCTGCCTACATGATAGTCAAAGCCTTTCCAGATGTCCTCTTCAACAGGATGTTTGGACTTTGTATGTGACAACTTGGGAACTGAAGATACCAAGATGAAATTTGCCAATCCTCTTACAGGCACATCCCAGAACTGGGACATCACTCCTTCACAGGCCAGCACAGACTCAGGAGTAAGGGCAATATAGTCCCCCTTCCAAGGGTAGAAATGCCAACACTTTATGGTCATCTTATATCTGTTACTACCTCCTAACTGATCACTCTACCTTAAATCTATTCTTTTATGCTTAGACATTATACTCTTAAAATTCCAATTTCACTTTAAATGTCCCCTTCCCAAAGGCATAAAAATATGTTCTTCTTACATTAAATTTAAACTACTCTCCCTCGGATTTAAACCTTCTATGGAATAGGTTCCTTGTGTAACAATTATACAGTATTTTCTTTGAGTTGTTTTGCTTATCCTCAGCACTATTGGGTCAACATTCAGTAAACAGTCAGTAAATGCTGCCTTGATTAGTGGACTTAAGCACGATACTCCCTTGCTCCCTTACAATTGTTTCTATGTTCCATTTATTTCCATTAGGTTTCAGGAATAAAATACCTATTCTTCAATAACATCCTAAGTGAGTTCAGGGATGCTTTTTCTGACTTTGTTGTTTTTAACCTACATAAACATAGATGAAAATATTATAAATGGATACAGATATATATTATTTTGTGTGGGGGAAGAAAGGAGAAGGAACAGACATAACACTGTACATGAAGTAAATAACGTGCATATTAAATGAAGAAAGGCTATAATTGATATATGTATATGAAGAAACTAATGATTGAAATGTTAAAACGTCACAGTAATTTAAATGTGTTTATAAAGTATAATTAGTTTTAGTATTAAAGAGCATACCTAGTTTAATTAATACATTTTTAATTAAATGATACTAAACTAGAGGACATAACATTTAAAGAAACACATTTACTAGTTAATTTAAGATTCACTCTCTTAAGTATATCTTGTATTTCATAAGCCCCATGTCCAATTTTTTGTTTCATTTCTCTGATACCTTAATAGTGGTGGAAACATCAAGGGCATTCACTGAATATTTTAATTGCCTAAAATTATCTGCTTGATATGCAGTTATTTTATGTGTTAGAAAGTCAAATTAAATAGATGCTATTACTGCCACCGAGTTGGAAAATGGTCTTACTGGATCATTTTAAGCAAAATTGTCCAATTTGGACAACAAGTTAATAATAAGAAGCAATATGCAGTATTTACTGCTTTTACGAATAATTTTAAGGTGTTTGTTTTGGATCAAACCACCGTCTTGTTTGGTCCTTAAAATCTGGTGCGATCTAAATCAGTTTCTGGTTCTCCAAGACCATATCAGAGGAAAACGAGTTTTCTCCCAGACTAATATAAGTACTGGCTGATTTTGAAAATAAATGTCTTCCCTTCTGCTGTTCTTAGCTGCAGACAGAGACGGGCATTAGAAAGCTTGACCGAAAGGGCCTCGAGGCTCCTCAGGTTTCGCCTTCATCACTGCCCTGCCCATCATTTAGAGGCTGACTTGTTTCCAGACAGCTTTAATTAAACTGTTGCAAAGACACAGATAGATGTCAATGGAAATGATCTACAACAAGAGGCAAGATGTGTGTTTAACAGGGTTCTGTCCAATTCGATTGCCTCCTAGCCTTGCAGGTGCTTTACATTCATGTATCAAAGACCGAAAGTATGCATGTATGTATTTTTAAAAATCCATCCCATTAGCGACATATGCTTGAGCTTCCGTGGATGTAAGAATCAGCTGCAATCTGCCAGGGATTTAGGGACATCAATAATTTGTGAATAGTCATGTTGGTACTGGTCGAAGGGTTAAGTGCTCAGCACATCAGGGGCACCTCTTTGGGGATTTGAACTTTTAGTTGACTGTTAGGAACCTCATCCCCTGTGCATATTCCCACTGCATGCTGCCTGTCAGGTGCAGCCAGCTGGAGCTGGGTAGCCTTGTTAGCTCTGGGATTTGAGAATCGCATTAAAAACTGATAGAATGGTGTTTTGGAGTTCAAACACAAGAAGAGAACACTGTGGCAACCTCAAGGGCTTTTTGCCTCACCTTCAGCATAGGTTTCTTCTCATCATTCATTTGCATGGTTTTTTGTGAAGGAATTGTGTGGCATAAAGTTAAAAAAAACAATATATTAAACAGCTTTTCCCATAGCTTGCTAATAAATTCAATTTTAACCGAAGTTGAACAATAAATCACTTTTGGATGTTTAGGAAGTTTTGACATACACAATTTCCCTTATCATTCATCTCCTCAGAGGTGAGGAGAGGCAGCATGAATGATTCTTGAAATTTAATTCATGTGCTGGTCTTTAATTAAGAGTGCTCAAATATGGTTGTTCTAATGCAGATGACAACAGACTTCAAAGGAAAGTTTTAGCTTTCCTGTAACCTCATGTTCTTCCTGTTTGCTTGAGCCCTGCCTGTCTTATTATTAGTTTGTTCCGTGAGGTGGCAGAGTGCCTAGGAGATAGTACTTATCAAATCATTGCTGACATGAATTGGTGGACCTGAGGGAGAAGATACAGAAGGAACAAAGTAACCAGCAAAAGAAAAGGACAAAAGATGAATCAATCTGTCTTGCATTTCAAGCAGTTGCTCTTAGTAATATTTTCTAGAAGTTGTTTAGATCGGGGGATATATGGCTAGCGATATGACATGCTTCAGCAGTTTTCATGGATAAGAATCTTAGAAGTAATTTGTGTTATTATGATCTGTTAGTAATAGCTCCATCGACATTTCTTGTTGCTTATACGATGGGAATAATTATGGTGTGTTAAGAGATTTTCATGAGATTCTTTTTCACTTCATATCTTGATGTTGGCTTTTTTAAACCGTGACTGGACATCCCCCTAGAATCCGGTGTTGCTTTGTCGAGAAGGGGAATGATTATTCAGCAGGGGCATCTTTAGTCTTTTGTCTCCTGGCAGAGCTACCTGATGCTCAAGATAAAGATAGTATGTCTGCTTCGCGGTTGATCCGAATGTGTGTTTGTTTCCAGTAATTTTATCCTTCTTAGCCTGGAGTAGTTTTACCCGTCACTTAATTGTCCCTAGCTGATGTCTAGAAGGTCTTTTTAAACTCCTTAACTGCACAATGAGGCCTCAGTGGACACCTAGATTGTGTCTGCTTGGGAAAATGCCAAACACTAATGAGTATTTTGCTTAATGTGATGGAAACTGAAAGTGCATGCCGCTTCCTTGACTGATCAATGCCCGCTTCTGTTGCGTGAGTGTATCTAGACATGCTAAACTCAAGAACAAAGGCCATGTGAGGCAGAGCACTTAGCGTTTGATCAAGAAAAGTTTAAAGATTCAGGACTTCTTTTGAGTTGAGCCTTGAAGAGAAAAAGAGCACCAATTCCTCCTGAGCGTAAAGCCCTATGATCAAAAACATTTCACATGGAGGTTTGCAGATTACGACAGAGGAATAAGTTATGTTGTTTAAATCTAATCTATGCGGAGGGGGGAGGACCTAAGACTTACCACAGGGCAGGGCACCCTGACTGCTCTTTGGACTGGAGAGGGAGGGGGAGAAGGGTGGGAGGAGGGGGAGAAGGGTGGGAGGAGGGGGAGAAGGGTGGGAGGAGGCGGAAACTTGTTTTTTTTCCTTTTCTCAATAAAAAAAAATTGGAAAAAAAATAAATAAATCTAATCTATGCATTATTTACTTCAACATAGCTACCTATATATTATTTATCCTTATTGCATTATAAAATAATTAATAGATACTGTATTTATTTTGATTTTTTTTGAAGTTCAAATCACAACGTTATATTTACTGTTATTTTTTAGAAGTTCAAATCACAACGTTTTCAATGCAAATTTTTAAATAACTAATTAAAACACTACTTTTGAAAAGAAAAAAAGATGCCTTAAGTGATTCAGTAAAGCCAACATTATCGAGTATGCTTGAGTGAAGAATAATGACTTCCACATGGTACTAATGTCCTTCACGAGACTAAATGGAAAGAGTAGCATGTGTTTCATTGAACTGTATCTGGTCACATTGATACACACTCCCTTTGGTGATATTTATAATTTACATACTACATGAATGTGTTAGATAATTTCCAGTAGAGAAAATTTTAAGGTATTTACATTGTCAATTAAGATTTACATCTAGCTCAAAGCTTCCTGGGTTTAGAAATAAAGATGAAAGATGATTTTGGGGTATGGTTAGTAGAAATAATCTAATTTCTGAAGTTTGAATTTAGCAACATAGTCTCCCCTAATCATCCATTGTCAAATCACCATCTTGCTTCATGACATATTCCATGTCTTTGGAGATTCTTGAATGATACAAGCTTCTAAATGAGAGTTTATAATAGAAACCTTAACTGACCCTTAATAATTGTTACATTACTGAAACATCCTAATGCCTGAACTAAGTTGCTTATTATACCGAACATGAAGTCTTCTGACCCTTGAGGTTCAGTATTGATTCGCTCCACTCTTGTCAATATTTATCTCTAGTGTCAACAAACTTTAGTCTGAAATAAATTCAAGGGTGACTACTCTTCTTAATCCACACAAATTCAAAATGTTCAATTCCTACGAGTGACGATTTTACTTAGTTAAATATTTGTTTGCTTCCTCTATACTCATAATTTATACAGGTGATTGGGCAACGAATGTCAGTATAGTGAGTCAGCTATAAATTAAGCCTACACTAGAGACAGAATTCATTAAAAGAAAATTTTCACAGATAAAAATCACTCTGTGTCTAAAGGTTAGGTAAAGCAGGCCTCCATCATATATTCAACTAAAGGGTCACAGCTATCTTTTAGTCCTGAGATCATGGAGGGAACACTTTTAAAAGGAATGTTGGCATGCTTTCTTTACCCTTGGATAATGCAGGACAAGGTTCTGTTTTTTTTTTTTTTTTTTGAAGTTGTGGTATTTTTCACACTGTCAACTATATATCAAAGAGTTAGTCTCTTCACAAACTATGTGTACTTCATTCAATTTCTTGACAATTCAATTATCAGATTAAAACTAATGTGGCAGTGTCAGAATGGTTTTAGTTACAAAGAAATTCTCAGGATAAAGAAGAAATAAAAAAGCTTTTCCTGTGCTTAGAAGTTGGATGATATCATGAGAATTTCCTTTCCTTCACGTGCCTTTACTATTTATTGGTAAAATATATGCTTTACATTTCTGTAAACACTGGTTTTTTATTGACATTTATATTAACTTTTTATTTGTTTTACATCCTGACCACAGTTTCCCCTCCCTACTCTCCGCTCATCCCCCTTCCCCCGAATCCACTCCTCCTCTGTTTCTGTTCAGATAGTGGCAGACATCCTAGGGATATCAAGAAAACATGGTCTGTAAAGATGCAATAGAACAAAGTACCTGCCCTTGTATAAAGGTCGGGCAAGGCAACCCAGTATGAGGAATAGGCTCCCAAAAGTCAGCCAAAGCCAAACGCAAGTTTTCAATGCACATTATTTCATCTTGTAATCTGCAATTAGTGTCATCAAATTAATGACAAATATCTTTGGATATTGCTGAGCATTGTCATAGTAAACTGTATCTTTGGTTTTAATTTGTTTTCCATAATTTTAAGTATCTCCATATCTCGAAAAGGACATTTTCACTTTAATTGTACTACAAGTAGAACTCCTCCTGAAAGGATAAAACAGAAAAATTGAGTTTAGCAAATATGTAGCATTATTTCCACTTGGATTAACAATGGGAAACTCCTTATGGAAAAAGTAACAGGTGAGGAGCTGAAGAAATGGATCAGTAGTTAAAAGCAAGTACTGATCTTCCAGAAGTTGAGAGGTTGGTTCCCTAGCTCCAATGTGTCAGCTGACTCACAACCATCTGTGGTTTCCTCTCCAGGGAATCTGACACCATCCTCTGGACTCTGAGGGCACTGTATTTACATCTATATCCCAAAATAAGCACGATTTAAAAATAAATCAGTCTTAACCTAATGAGAGATTCTTGGTGTCAGACCAATATGGAAGAGCAGAGCTATTATCACTGTCTTACACTCAAAGATATAAACTTTAGGGTTGACCAATTTATCAACTTGTTTCTCTTCTGCTTATGTCTAGAAACAATATGGAAAATTCATCATTCTTTTAGTTCTGTATTTTGGATGCACAGATGGGGAAGGTGGCACCTGCACTGGTGCTGATGCCCACGATGCATTTCACCCAAAGGAAAGTGTTCCTGGTGGCATAGTGATGTAGCAATTATCCCATCAAATAAGAGCTTCCAAACATTCTGTTTAAACTTATTCTGAAGCCTCTGGCTCACTGGTGTAAAGCTAGCGAGGGGATTTCAATATTGTAATCTTGCAGTCTATTGCTTAAAACTAATACCACACATATACCTATCTCCTGAATAGAAGCATGCATATTGCTTCAAAGTTTCAAAGCTGTTGTCTGCCAACAAACTCCCTGTCCTTTTAACTTCTTCCTAGAGATGTACCAAGTCGGCTTCTTCTGGGTGACTGGGTGAAACCTGTGAATGGATAGATTCTCCTGGAATGGTGGCTTGCTGATTACATCAACATTATCTTTCATCTTCTCGGACCAGAGGAATTGTATTTGCAGATATGTCTAGCACTCTGTTTGCCTTTCCTGTCAACTCATTCCCTTCCAAGTAGAAAGAGCCAGATGTATTCTTGAGCATTCGCGGTCTATTTTAGGGCCCTGCAGTTAGCAAAGACTGTTCTTTTCTATATAACAGATTGTCTAAATCTGCTGCTGTTATACATGCATTATCTCCTTTAATCTTCGTGGGAATTCGCTAAGGTGCAAAGAGATTCAAATGACCTGGACAAGATCATTACAAACTGGAGACAGAGCCTTGAATCTGGTTACTTGGACCCTAAGCTCTTATTCTCAACCACTTGGTTTATAACGTTTCTCTTGCAACTGCCTTCCTATAACTAAAATCGTATAATAAATTTCAATTTCAATTTGGTAGAAGAATGGATTCCAAGAACTTATGAACAACTTTGTTCAAAATGGAAACTGTATATCAGAGAGAGAACTGGAGATCCGAGGGATGTTCCTTTACTTCTCGTGTACAAGTTGGTCCACTGGCGCAGAGATGGTGGCAATACGACCCTGCTTTTTTAGACAAAGCACTGTTTTACCTCCAATTGCTCAAATGTATGTCCTATGTTGTTCATCAGACTCCACACCAGCGTCATATCTGTGGAGCTCTGAGTTCATATAATGAGAGGTTATTTTCAATAGAGTGACTGATTGTCATTATTCTTTATGAGGTAAAAACATGAATCAATACAGGTTCCTCTAGAAACGTCTCTGAGGAGTGGCATACATTTTCAATTAACCTCTAGTTGTTTTTGCTTTAGCCTATAAATAAAATTTGAGAGTGTCGCTTTAATTTAGATACAGAGCAGAAAGACACGGAGCCAGAGATGCAGAGAATATATACATCCTAAAACAGGGTACACACCAACTTGCACATGTATTATTTTCATTCAGACAATGGATAGTTTGTTCCTAGCACTCATTGGTTGACCTGTTGTCAGTTCTTAACAAACTGCACAAGTGGATTGCTTTAAAAAGATCCATTAAATTGATGACGAAAGTTTGCAAGGTCTACAACATCCAGATAACCAGTTACTTTTCAAAGGTGGATAAATCAGTGGGAAGATCAGTTAGGTTTCCAAAAAGCATGCCTTCTACAGAGACATTTAGATCATGGAAACTGGAATAAAGAGCGAGAAAGGGCACTAGAAGTCTGCCTGGAGGTGCAAAAATGAACTGTAAGCAACTACTGGGAGAAATATACATGAATATATGTTTATATATATGTATATATATATAAATAGTTTATATAATATATAAACATGTATGTATGCATATGTGTACTTTATTTCTTTATTGCATACAAGGAAAGCCCACATCCATTTTTACAGTGTTCAAGGTTCTTTACAAACTGATGCCATCCTATTTTTTTTATGCCTTGTATGTTTCATGTCCTGTTATGGATGTGCGCTTTTTCCTAGCAACATAGCATGCTTCCATGTGTCAGGCCCTTGAATATGATTCCTCCTCAGTCCTTACTTCACCTTCTTGGCTGCTTCATTTTTCAATATTGCATGATGCCTTCTCTTTATGAGAACTTGGTCAACTCCTCTTTCTTTAATCTACTCACTGTGCTCTACAAGAAGTAACTTATTTATATCTGCAGCTTCCACATTATCTCTTTATTATTAAATATGTTTACATGCTACTGTTCTGGATAAAAGAAAAAAACATAGCTTATTTATATTGCATACCCAAACACACTGTCAGCATTCAACACAATACACATTTCTGTTGTGGAGTCTGTGGTATTTAATTTTAGCACTTCTCTTATATATACTAATGCAGACTGGAAAGTGCCTAAATATTCATGGAGTACTGTGAAGACACTAATTTCCTATCTCTGTTACAATGGAGAACTTTCTACAAGTAAAGATGGGGTAGAGATTTCACCATGGAGCCAGAGAAACCACATTTGCTGCCTTTGAGATTAAAAGTAAATGATTTAAAGACTCTCACATTGGTCTCTTAAACTGGATTGAAAGGCCACCCTGGTTAAGCAAAGAACTGGGTGCTTCCTGTCTAGTTTACTAGCCTTTCTGGCCCCACACCCTACTGAAAACTCATACTCAGGAATGGCTTCTTTCTGAAGAGGAAAACGCTATCTTTTTCTGGCATTTCTAACAATATTACTTCCACACTTAAGTGGGGGAACATATACACACAGCAGACCAAAATTCCTGAAAATTTCCCTTATTTCTGTGTTACTTGGAGTTGAGCAGGGGAGTCTCAGACAATATGATAAGGTTGCATGCTGGAGGTTTCCCCCAGCTTCTGTGTCACTCTTACCCATCACTCCTATACTAAACATCAATGTTATCAGATGCAACCCAGTGTACTACAGCTTACATTTCAGTTCATACTGAAGCTGTAGTAGATGCCACAGTGACTGTGATCTAGGCATGATTCTAGTGCAAGTTTTGGTTCAGGATGCTTCAGAAGATGGGTGGTTGGACTTTGACTTCCTATTCATGTGATGGAATTGCAGAAACTGTAAAAAGGTTTATTATAAATTGCCAACAAAAAGTTTTCTTTCATTTTAGAAGGTGAGAACATTCAAACACCTTGTAATGGATACTGAGAGTTTGCTTAGAGATCGTAACAAGAAAGCACAGCTACTCGCATATTCTTGAATGAAGTCCAGTCCTCTTACATCCCAGGAAGATCATTCTTTTTAGGTCAGCACTCAGTAGTGCCTCACATAGAACAGTGAAGGAGGAAGGGGACACCAGCATAGAGAGCCAGATCACCTTTATCGGTCCCGTTGGTCAACTGGGTTACAGATGTCACTGCCATATAGCCCCACCTGGTTGTGTCTTTAGCAAGCCATGGTTCTTTTCTCTCCCCCTTATTACATTTACTTCCTTAGACTTTGAACAGAAACAGTTTATATCAACAAGATGATGCCACTCATGTATATAAACAAATGCTAATAGCTACTACAAACTCTGGAAGCAGCATAACCATATTTTTATACAACTCGTGCTAGTGAGTGTTTTTCATCATAATTTTCAAGATCAGCTGCCAAAGAGCATTTCCCAGAGATCCTTGTAGCAATACATGTATCCAAAACATGGTTGCAAGAAGTAAACAGTGATGGAAGGAAATATCTCTAGGAATAGAAATGTAAGCAACTTCTCCCATTAGATGAAAGACCTGCATGTCAACATTCGCCTATCAATATTTCACTCCTATATATACTTGTCATTAAGCATAGCCCAGTACCAGAAGAATTTAGGATTTATTTCAGGTACTAAAATAAGTCTGTGCTAAAGATGATTCCAGTATCCAAACACAAAGGAATGTCAGAAGAAGACGGTGCACAAACATTTTAGGCAGTTGTGGGAAAGTGAGCATTAGCCCCATAAGCCTTGATTTCCCTCTTGCTTAAGTGAATCAGGCTGTGAAAACAGCTATTAGCATATTTCTCCATGTCTGCATTGTGTTTGTGCATATCTGTTTAATAGGCTTCGCACTCTCTCTCCTAACTCTCCTAAGAGTTTTTCCTGCCTCTTACCCTAGTTACTGAGCAGCGAGAGACATGGGCAGGTCAGGTTGAATGAGGGCAGCCTGCGGAGAGCCAAAGCAGATTTACTAACTTTGACGATGACTTCTAGTGAGTTCTCAACATACACCTGGCTGGGTTGCCATAAAGGCAGCTGAGCCAATCGCCCTAAATTGGTTAAAAGATGACACTGAGAGATTTTAAGCAGGAATGATTTCATTTCTTTCCTCTCACCAGTTACATGGTTAGCTAGTTCATGTGCTGATTTGTTATACCACGTAGGGCTGGCTCGCTCCTTGCCAACCTTTCCAATGCCTTGATAGCCTCAGAAAGCGGCAGTCTCCTGGGAATGCGTATGAGAGAAGGTCTGAGCTCCTCTCCTTCAAGGACATTGTCTTCGATCCATTATCTCTCACTCATGTGCAGTAGTCTAGTCTATCAAAATACAGTGATCGAATAAAACTTTCATTCTAGGTAATGAATACGTTGATTTAATAGAGGATTTGCTCTGAATGGTATTATAGTTCCCTAAGTGAACGCTGAAATCCTGAAATGGGAAAGTTATCTTTGGTCTAAGCTAAAGCATAGGCACTTCCTCTGAAACTGCACACCCTAGTAAGGGAGCAACGCACTTGATGCTTAAAGTAAGAAAAGTTGATTATATGAGTTCTTAACATTTTCCAGCTATTGTAAAGACACCTGCTTTTCCTATCATAAGACATCTGGCTTCCAGCAAATAGATTGCAAGCATGGTCATATGATGAGTTTATGATGTTTCTGTATTTCCATAGTTTTGGAAGAGCAATCCAGGCTGATATGTTAACCTCACTTTTAGAGGTAAATTGTGAAATCTTGCACTCTTAAAGCTTGTTTTTTCTTATCATTTTCTCTTCCAAATTCTAGAATATTTTGGCATGTCTGCTAATTTAATTAGAAAACAGAAATAGGGGGATAGAATTGGACTTTGTGCTTTTTCCAGTTAGCACCCATTCTTGAGCTAATGTCTAGAAAGAATTAGGGATCTAATGCCTAACATTGATTTTGAACGATTGCACTTAGAATCACTCTTCCCGCCTTAAGTTTACTGGGCATTCTGCGGTTGTATCTGCATCCTATTCTGCAGACTGCATTTTGTAGACACATAATAAGACTTTGACAAGTCCCAGTGAGTCCAGGTCAGAGCCTATTGCCTGCTCTGGAAATGAAATTGCAAGTTTTGAGTTACAGAAAATATCTTGTGTGGTGCCTCTGCTTCACCTTGGAAGAAAGGCCAAGTCCACACATCCATCCATCCATGTTCTTAGAGTAGCCCTTAGATCTGTCATAAAGAGAGCCATCTCTTAGCTACTTAGGAGAGTCTTGAGTGCTGAGATATATGCATATATATACATATATAAAGTGAAAGGCCCACAGAAATAGATGTGGTTTTGATAAAGCTAATCTATAAAACATTCATCAAATATACGTAAACAGAGTAGCTATTAGAATACTCGGAAAGATTCATCAGAACATCTTTTTCTTCTTTTTTCCCTAGATGTGACTTAGTTAAACAAATGTGTCTACTGGAAACTGAGATGAGAAACGGCAGTGTTTTATGGATTGCAGAGTCAAGAAGATGGGAATTTTTTTCCTGTCTCTGCTGACTAGTTCAATGATTGCATTAATGTTTGTAGCTTACTCTAAATTACTTTTTCTTCTGTTGAAGGAGAGGAGGAGAAGTCTGTGGAGGCTTTTGAACCTCTAAAAATTTCAGTTGGCAGCAAGCAGTAAGGACTCCATTTCTAAACAGGGAGCTACTGCCTCTGGATTCATGGCCCAACCCACCAATGCTTGTTATTTAGCCTCGGGTTAATTCCCTACTTTTGTTTTTGCACGTACAGCTCACCAATGCTTGTTATTTAGCCTCAGGTTAATTCCCTTCTTCTGTTTTTACACGTAAAGTTTCAGTAAACTTTTCCCAAACAGACATTTGGCAACAACAGTTAAGTTTTCTAAAAGTCTACTTCTTCTACCCAAGAATAGTAAATTAAAACTTTTCACTTATACTGCTAAAACCCATCCTTAAAATGTTATCCCAAATCTATCTTCCTTTTTCCTAACACAGTGGCTCACGCTATTCACCTAAAATTTCAATTAAATATTTTTTCCGTTATTAGTCTTAGATATGAAAGTTGGATCTCATTTTTAATTTTCATGTCTTTAATTTTAAGTAAAGATAAACATTGTTTTACTTTTAGGAGGTGTAAAGGACTTTCTTTAAATGAAAAACTATCAAGAAAAATTCTGGCTATATACTACATAATAAAAGATTTTTTAGCTCAAAAGAGAGCATTCAAATAACTTTTCATCAAAGCAAATTATTATAACTGTTCTAATTACTTAATCTCTTACCATGCCTAACTCACAAGTTAAATTTTTTCACAAGCCTTTACATGTGGGAATAAACAGTATGATATGATTCCGTCCTTTCCATGGAGTTAGGTACTCACTGGAATTCTTGAAGTATATTTCCCAAGGATAAGAAAACGGTGCTATTGCAACCAAAAAGGGGGCCAAAATTTCTCAGTCATGAACTCTGGAAAGTCCTAGCTCTGTTTGCGTATTCCGTGCATTCTTACCATAATCATAGCTGAAGTGGTCCATATGTAGAACAAAGTGCGAAGGAGTCCAAGATGGAATGCCTGCTTGCAAAGAGTTCACACTGAGGGCCGTAAAGCACAGTTATCTGAAATGCTGAGCAGCCAATGACGCGGATCGTGAGGAGCTGAGAAAGGACAGCGTATTGACAGATGAGGGAGGGTGAAGAATGCTACTTAAAACAAAACACGCGTTTCAACAGTCAGAGAGAAAGATTCGGAGCATAGAACTGTGGAGCAAGACAGACAGTAAACAGACAGAGATGAATGAGTTTGGGGCTCGGATGGGAAAGAACGAAAATGTAAAGGGGGACTGGAGTCAAAGTACTGAAGACCTTGGATATCGGACATAGATCCGATTTCGTATCAAACTGAATCTTGTGGAGACTAACACTGACAGAATAAAAGTAAAAACGGCAATTTTGAAATGAATAATTCAATGGCTAGCTTGAGGATGTTGCGTTGGTGGCAGCGATAATAAATAAATACTTTCTGGGAAGAGAATTAACTATAAATAAGAAATAATTTGTATTTTCATCAATTTATGATACACAAAGTTGTGGCCGAACTAACACCGTGTAAGGTACCTACAGAAAAGGATGTACCTATTCCCAGAATTCCTCACGGGTGGAAGCAGTGTTCCAGCGCGATGCCCTTCCTAAACCTGATTCAGTGTTCCTATTCCCCCACTCACTCTTTTTGCTGATGGAAAGTCTCTCCTTGGAGGATCTGGACTTCATATGGGTTTTCTCGCAGACCTGGAAATTCCAGGCATGCTATTGTCATGGCACCTCATCTGTCATCCCAGGGAATGGCTTTCTTTACTCCTGTAATTTGGAGAAATGAGGTGATGGTGGAAAGATCTCAAAATAATGAGAAGAAGGTGTTGGCTTGTGGAACTAGCCATTTCTTTCTCGTTTCATTTCTTTTGCATGGTGGTAGGGTTAGATAATTAATCAGAATCCCCTGTACTGTAACAGAAAGCATAGGTCAACAGTTTTTACCCAGTACTACAATGGGTTGGGTGTAGGGTGTGTCGACTGGGAATTATATTTAAAGCAGAAAGTCAGTGCTTGCTCTTTGTGAATCTTACAGCTTAGTGGGATACGTATCAATGAGTCCACATCCTTTTCTGCTCATTATTATTATTATTATTATTATTATTATTATTATTATTATTATTATTATTCCCACTCTCCAGTTCACTTCATGTGCTTCTATGCTTAGAGTCCTTTGTGTGCTGTGATTTACAATCCACTTCACTGGGAACCAGCTAGAAGGAATTCAGATAACATATACTAGTAAGCTTGTTGCAAAGTACTGTGCAGGCAAGTGTCAACTGAAGACTGGAACATGGGTTGAGTGCACAGCACAGAGGAGAAGGAAAGTGCATGGCTCGGGGTCAGTTTTCCAGGTAGATGATGAGTGCTCAGTATTATAGATGATTGGGGCTACAGAACAGAAATGGAAATGTCCACTTCATGAGGGTGAGTGCTGCACTTTGCCTAGGAGGATGAGTTAGACTTAAATAGGTAAAGAAGACAGGTTATGTCCCATTGGAGCACATGTTGGTGATGTTCTTGATGATTGTCAAATATAATTTACTTATCCAGAAGAAGCATGCCTGTAGTCTTGGGGAACAATATTTCCCATGGATGTCTTTCTGTCACTTGTCTCTGCTTCTCTCTGTGCAGACTTACATCCTATTCCATTAACTGACCAACACACACACACACACACACACACACACACACACACACACTTTTCCAGTAATTTTAGACTAACTTACGTACTCTTATGACCTATCTGATTGTACCACCTTACATGATTTCCCCATCCTGCAGCTAGGAGGATGGAATTCACTGCTGTACTAAGTTATGGCTTCATGCCTACTCTAAAGATGAAAAGAGGAGCAGTCAGTCCCACCCGAGATGTGTCAGACTGGGATCGAAAGGCAGGCACACCTCTCCAAAGGGGGGTAGAACTGCAGTGTTGTTGCCAGAAAATTAACAACAACCGTCGTCATGGCAGATAATCCATGATACAGAACTCACTGTGTTCAAGGTACTATTCTAAAGAGTTTGGGAGTGCTAACTCAACTCCTGCCTTTAACATTCAGAAAGGGGCCTTGTGGAATGGACATCAGAAGTGACTTATCACATGGTTGGTTTTACCAACCTGGCAGTTGAACCTGGCCGTCAGGTTGCCCACTCCACCATCTTGCCTCCTGCATTCTAATGAAGTTACTTCTGTTCATGCAGAGAGCTAGCCAATGCTCACACTCTAAAATGAGTGCAGTCTCACTGAGGAATGATGCAGAGACCAGCATTTTGGAAAGACAGTATTTTCAGTCCTCACTGCCATGGAAACTCTATCCAGATAGCGAGAAGACAGCGTATACCTTCGTGAGAACTGAAGCTTTGGAGAGACACAGGCACAACTACAGAGGTAGCAAAATGGCTAACAGAGAAGAACAAATCTCACCCCAGAGGTTAAACCAGCCCATACCTCTGTCCAACCTTCATTCTCTCTGTTTCCCTCCTGCTTTGAAATGCCGTCCATGGAATACATATTGATCTTAGTTAAAGCTAGTAATCTATGCAATCCCACATACTCATATGCTCAAACTACTGCCAGCATGACGGAGAAACAACAGACCCAAGTGCAGACTGCTTTCCTGTGTGTTTTTTAATGGAAAGCAAGCTTGGTTTACAAAACACAGCAAAGCATTATACAGTCACAGTGTCTGTGGTTCAGCAGAACAATAGATACTTCAGAAAAATTTTTCTCCCCTTTGAAGTAGAATATGTGTTCTTTTCTGGTATTAAAAATGGGAGTTAACTCTAAATAAATAAAACTCAGCCTGCAGGCTTTAGAAAACTAATGTTGAATTTGACAGCACCGTCCCTCTGGACCCTGCAAGTATCGAGGAGATAAACTGGGGTTCTCGACAAGATCTTCTTCCTGGGACAGGAGCGCATCACTTTTCTTTTCCCCGTCTCCGTTTTATTGATTTCCCCTCACTTCCTCCCACAGACTCTCCACTCTGTCTTTCTGGCTGCACACACCCATGCTATGTGGAGACAGGTGGAGGGATCTCCTCCTGTGTCTGAGGCTGGCTGCAGTGGATACTCTGCCTTGCTCTTCTGCCCTCAGATGGACTCCTCTGTGCACAGTTATTGGAAGGTAAGTTAAAGGCCCTGGACTGCCTTTCAGAAGGAGACCACAAAGAGCCTTACGTTTCTCCGGTGAGCCAGTTAAACCACTGTGCTGTTGAAGTGGGAGGTGGTGCTGTGGATGGAACGTAAGACTTTGGGCCTGTTAAACGCTTCAGCCGAGCTATACACTCAAACAGAAAATGCTTAGCTAGAATTCAGTATGTATCTCTCCACTTAGTACACCAAGGGATATGAGACCATATTATAGGCAAATTTATTTTATCTTATTTTTTATTTCCCCCAAAATTGCATAAGCAGTTCAATGTCAGATCATTTTGGTTCCCCCAGAATTTGCTAGCTTTAAAAGGTTATTGTTTTCTTTTAAATAAATATATCTTTAGGTAGCAGGATATATAGAAACCTCAAATAAAACCGGACTCGCTGAACATAGTGGACAATGAGGACTACTGAGAACTCAAGAACAATGGCAATGGGTTTTTGATCCTACTGCACGTACTGGCTTTGTGGGAGCCTAGGCAGTTTGGATGCTCACCATACTAGACCTGAAAGGAGGTGGGTGGTCCTTGGACTTCCCACAGGGCAGGGAACCCTGATTTCTCTTAGGGCTGACAAGGGAGGGGGACTTGATCGGGGGAGGGGAAGGGAAATGGGAAGCAGTGGTGGGGAGGAGGCAGAAATCTTTAATAAATAAATAAAAATAAAAAAGAAACCTCAAGCTTGTTGTGCCTTGTGTCATAAGAAGAAAAAAAGGAAAAGCATTGGTAACAAGTGTTTTTACCATTGTGGTTGCTCATGTTGACCAAGTACGCTTAGACCTCTAGGGCTTCTTCAAGATTCCACTGGAAGATCTTTAACACTGACACAGTTGCAATGATAAAAATAACTTGCAGAAATTCTTGGTTAATATTAAGATTGGGAAAGTCAGAGCCTCTAGAGTTTAAATTGTTAGGTCAGGAGGTACCTTTGTGTGAGGTAGGGATTCATGCCACTGTATCTAGTGTGTATCTGTGCAAATGTGCCATTGTCAGCTGTGTGCCTGTGCCCATGTCCCTCCAACCCCTAGGGCACTGCTTGCAATTCTTCAGGGAGTCACAATGGCAGGCGAACCTTTCTGCTGGCATTTCACACCATGCCCGTGGTCTCTTCTATGTTCTCCTCGGGTTTTCCTTCTCCTTACCAGACGAATTTTCTTTCCATTTCCCAGCCGAGCAAAGCTCCAGTGAGCTGACGCCCTTATAGTACAGGTAGGTAAGAGGCCAGACCTCTGAGACCACAGCAGCAAGTGGCGTTGGGGTAAATGGGGAAAGATGACAGATGCCCCTAGCCAACCCTGACCAAAAAACGCAAGCAGTCCCGAATTCCACCCATGGTGAACAAACTTCTGTTGCATTGAAATAAAAGAGACCATCCTTGGGGGGGGGGGAGGCGAACTATTAGCTTTCCATGGTTATCTATTTTCTCCAGTCTCATTTTTTATTTGATAATTTGTGGGATTTTTTTTCTATTTTGCTCAGTTTCTGCCTCCATTACAGCACCCAACACTCTAATTAGCTTTTGTATGGGACAAACAGGAGGTATTGCTTCTGGCACGATAGGATTTTCTGTCCTGTTGATTGATGGATTAATTTTTATTGAGCACAGTGTGCTACCAGCAGAACCAAAAGTCCAGCATGCAATCCCAGCTCGAGTCACTTATGTGCTAATGAAAAGCAAGACAAAGCAGTCAACCAGCTAAATCACCAGCCTCTTTCTCCCTCTCCCCTCTCTCTCCCTCTCGTGTTTCTCTCTCTCTCTCTCTCTCTCTCTCTCTCTCTCTCTCTCTCTCTCTCTCTCTCTCTCACACACACACACTCACACGCACCACGACTGGTGTTTCCTTGATCAGGTAGCAACCCAGTTCTCAGTAAAAGAAGTCTAAACTTATTTTTGGATGGCTGCATTACTGTCTCTGCCTATTCATGCGCATTTTTACTGAATGGTGCCTCGAAGTTTTCTTTCCAAGGCAGCGGGGTCCGTATTATGAATTCTTACATTTGTGGATATGTGAATTTGTGCATCATATCTGAAACCCCTGAATTTATGTTGTTTATAGCTAAAATCCTGTCACCTTTATCTTTTTTGTCAACCCATTCTCTTTCATACTTCACAGAAGGACCAGTGAAGAAGTAGTTTGTACTTAGGTGGCTGAAGTTTGAGCTGCTCTGAAAGAAGTCCCAAGATCCCAGCGCCCACTGAGACCAGTGTGTCGAGAAGACTTCTGGCTGTCACCCAAACCTGAGACCCTGGCGTTCAGGGTCTCAGTACACTGATGGTACAACGACCCTTGCCCCCTTAGCTATGCGTTTTCGTGTTCTTGAAGATTCGCAGGAAGCCCTGCCCCTGTCCCTCGTGGATCTGGGTTGCAGCCAGTGAGCTTCCTTCGCTGTGAAGACTCACAACAGCCTTCAACAAGGTTAAATGTACTGATTTGTTTCCCTCTGGAGAATCCGAGTTTTATTCTAAACATGAAATTTCCTTAGAGGTAATGCTTGTTGTGAACGTTAGGCATCAGGGAAGCAGACAGTGAGATTTGGAAGGGAGAGGAGGGGCGCACAGGAGAGAAAATGGAAAGGCAGACATTTGCCTGTGGGATGGACTTTCCCTATAAACCTTGGCCCTGAGCCCCGGCTTCCTTGCGCATTTGATGGGCAGCACTGCCCTCTAGTGGCCGAGAGGAAGAACACACGCTGTAATTAAACCGCCCTAAAATTTAAGGCCACATTCTGTTTACTTTGGATCTTGCATTCGGTTTCAAGATTACTTTTCTTTAAATGTAAGAGTGAAAAAAAGGCAAACATTTGTCGTTAAGGTGTAACTCTTTATGAAGGATGGCAGGACGCCTCTCACCTTTTCTGCCTCGCTTACTTCTTCAAGCGACCTGTGCTCTTAGGGGACTGCAGTCTTTGGGGCCTTTCCACTGATCCCTGTGTGACCCTGGCACTGGAAGGAGCAGCTAGGAAGACTGACGCTTTCCCCCCACGCCAGATAGCAAGCTACCTGGGAAGCCACTGGGAAATGGAAGCTGTCACTGCTCCCTATACTGAAGGGCTTTTTCCTAAACTTCCTCGTGTGTCTGGTTCTTTCCTATCGTCTCAATGTTCCCTCATAGAGCTGTTCTTCCCCATTTCAACCCTTCCCACTGTACCTGTCTCCAGCACCCTACCATCCTACAGACTTCCTCCAGCTCATCGTCCTTCAAGACCCTCTTGTTTTTTTAGTTGCTATCCCCGTCCCCTTCCCCCCCCCCCTTGCGATGTGTCCTTCACGGAAGCAGGGGCCCTGTCAGACATAACAAATGTTGTACGTGCTTGGTACCACGCAGGCGTGAATTAGTGAATGGATGGCGAGACTACAGAAGCCCTGAGCTTTTCCTCCCCATAGACTGCTTTCTCTCGAACATCATTTTCAATGTCAGAAAGCAGTCTTGGAGATGAGGCCAGGATTTCACTAAAAACGGTAAAAAGTAAAAGTTCTACCCACACTTTTGTGGGGGTGGCAGGCTAGGTCTGCAGAGTCCCAAGGTGAGGCTTAATTTAATTTTCAACGTCTGACTATACATGTTTCTCCTTCTACTTAGCAAAAAGTACTATAGAACACAGGTGCAATTTTCTGAAATAGACAAGCACAGTGAAGATCAAACGGACTTTTGTACATCTTTAAAGGGTTTTCAATAGACAAATCTCAGTGGCTTACATATTTAACCAAATTGATTTAATAAGAGGCACGAGCTTAGCATGCACATTCCACCACATCTGAAAAAAATTTAAGAAAGCTGGACCCTTTTTAAGAACACCAGGTTGCTGCGGAGACCACAGCATTTGCCTCTGACTCAGGCAATGTCCTTGGCTTCATGATAGAACCGTTTTAGAAAACCTGCTTTCATAGCTGCTTTCCCTTTTTTGTTTTTTTTCCATTGTTTTCATACAAAGTATAGAATATGACACTTCTAAGTACAATTTTTAGAAGAATGAAGTCATTCTATCATGCAGGTATCCTGAGTGCCCAGTCTGGACCCTCCATCCTGCAACCTCCTCCTCTCTGCTCAGGGATGCCATGTGTGGGACTAAAGAGCTCCTGAATATAGAAAGAAGGCAACTGGCTTAAACCATGCCCTTGGCAAATCTGTTTGCTAAAAACTATTCTATTCGCGTCTCAGTTCTGGTTGAAAAGCAGAAATCAGCCTGTCAAGCAAGCTAATGGGGAAGTTTACAAATTATGTGTTCCATCAGTACACATCTGTGGGCTGTGTTTGTTCTTACCGTGAGTAAGTCAGACTCAGCTCAACATGGGGCACACCTGGGAAGTGAAAGGGCCTCTCCTTCCACAGAAATCCACATGAGATATATGGATAAATCAACACAGGACTGTAGAACCATCGACTAAACATAAAGGGAGGAAGCCCCTGGTAGGAGCCTAGTGTGTCAAGGAAGGTTCCCCACCCCCCCCCGAGGTGAAAATAGGGATATGAATGGGGAAACAGAGTTCCTAGCTATTTTCCACCTAACAGGACAGCGAATACACATGGGCCTGGGTCAGAGGGAGCAGGGCTTATCTGAGGAAGTGGAGGAAGCTGTGCCCATGCAAGTTGGAGTGTTTATGGAGATAGAAGAGAAAGGGGAAGGGAAAGGAGGCTGAGAAGATGATCAGAGTGTGCCCCACAGAGATTCTTCCAGGTTATGGAGAAGAGGCTGAAGTCCAGCCAGAGGGCAAGGTAAAGCTGTTGCAGGATTGTAATCAGAACTGATGGGATCAGGGCAGCAGCAGGGTGCAGAATGGAAGCAAACTGATCAATGGGATGGATCGATGGGGGAAATGTCATCAGAATGAGAAGTGAAGGTGGTCTGATTCAGAAAACAGCAATGGAGGTGGGGGCACAAAATGGATGGTGTCAAGAGATTCTTGTTCCATAGAATCAGAAAGGCTTGCTTGATTGAGTATAGGGGAAGGAAGTAAGGATAGCAAACAGTGGCACCTGGTGTGCGCGGCCTGCCAAGTGGATAGTGTCTCATTACCTATATGGGAGCATTCATATGGGCAGATGGCAATGAGGTGGACTTCTTGCAGCGCAATCCGTGGGACACCTGGTGAGAATGACGAGAGTCAGGAGGCTTTTCCTGGGGAATTGTGACATACCAGAGAATGATCCCACCCAAGCCTTAGCAAACCAGTGTGTGTAGTAGGATTACTTACAGAAGCATAGATAACCAAAGGTATCTGTACCCCAAAAGCCCCAGGGCAGTGTGAGTGATGACTCATGAAAGCTGCACCTGTGGAGCCCTGTTGTGGGATTCCCCTCTGTATGCTGTGAATACCATTGGTTAATAAAGAAACTGGCTTGAGCCAATAGGGCAGAGTAGAGCTAGGTGGGGAAAATTAAACTGAATGCTGGGAGAGAGGTGGAATGGGAGAAGCCATGTAGCCACACCTAAGACAAATGCTGGAACTTTACCAGTAAGCCGCAGCCTCATGGCAATACACAGATTAGTGGAGATGGGTTAATTTAAGATATGAGTTAGCCAGAAGTACACTTAAGCTATTGGCCAAATAGTATTGCAAATAATAAGGTTTCTGTGTGAGCATTTTGGGACTGAACAGCCAGGAACAAACAAGCAGCCTCCTACACCAGAGCCCCTCCTTGTACAACTTGGAGGCAGCTCAGCCATTGTGAGAGTAACCTCTCCCCAGCAATTGTTACAGCTGCTTAAATAATCTTGAGACAAGGCCTTGTGAGTCTTGTAATTATTGGGAACGTCCTGGGCCTTGTAAGTTTCCTTAGCTTCTGGAGTTATATAAGCTTCCTCCTTCCTCTGGGATATGTTTTATATTACTCATAATAATATGAGTATTATGAGAAAATAATACGCAACACAGAGATACTTTTATTAGAGTTGTATATGGAACTCCGAAAAACTACAAGCTAGAGATAAGATCCCAAGACTAAAGTCCACCAGCAGACACTGAGAATGGCACTTGAATTAAAAATACAAAAAAAGGTTTCCAGACGATTTTCAAGAGAAAGCCAGGATTCAGAGTAAAACTTAGCAAGTGTAAGCAAACGGAGGAAATGGGACCCTCCAAGAGAGAGAAAGGTGTGTGTTCATTTAACGTACAAAGGTTGTCCCCAGGCCTTCTTGAGAGAGATAGCTCTCTGTGTATGATTCGCATTGTGTGTGTGTCTCTGTGAGTGTGTGTGTGTCTGTGTGTGTGTGTATCACTGAGTTTTATTTCTTTTTGTTTTATTTTATTTTGAAAGCAATCTTATTTTACATGTCAATCCCAGTTCCCTCTCCCTCCCCTCCTCCCACTCTCCTCATCTTCCCCCACCCCACTACCTATCCATTCCTATCCATGACAGGGTAAGAGCTCCCATGGGAAGTCAAAAGTCTATGACTCATATTCTTTAAGATGCTGGTTTCTCTCTGTTCCAGACTTTTCTCTGAAAAGATTCTCTATAATGAATAACTTCAAAATATAAAAACAAGGCCATTGAGGAGAGCCCCTCCTGCCTGTTATTAAAGACACAATTTCCCAAATTTCCTTCCTTTCTTATAACACAATTGACTGTAGATGTTTTCCATGCCCACAGAACTTCAGGCCAGAAAAACAACAGAAATAGGCTGATGCTCAAACCCAGAAGTGTCATGTGCTCTCCCGGCATCCAGAAGTTTGAAAATAGAGCAAGTACTGATGCCTGCAATAGTTCCCAACATAAGGTTTAAAGATTAAGTGAGTTTGCTCGTTTAAAATGCTTGATCCAGCTCAGTATGACATGGTGGCATGCATCTATAGACTTAACACTTAGGAGATAGAGTACAGAAGATCAGAATTCAAGTCAACTTCAGATACCCTACAGTGAATTCAAGATCTGCCTGAGCTGTATGAGACTTTGTGTAATATATGTGTGTGTGTGTGTGTGTGTGTGTGTGCAATTCTTAATACTTAAAAAACTTGATAAATACTTACTCTCATTATATTTAACCATCAAAATATAAATTTACCCATGGGAGTTCTACATAAAGTTCCCTAAGCAAATATTCAGTAATGTGGGTTACAGCTTTACACTTTGTTATATTCCTGGGTAAAAATACCCAGAGGAAGCAATTTACATAACTGTTCTTTGCCATCAACACCGATAATCAATAATTCCTTTCTCACTGCAGAACCTGCGAAGGGAGGTCCTAGAAAGTGTACATTGAGTGTTACTGGAAGAGATTGTAGCACTGGGATTCTGTGCAGATGAGCTGACCTGCATAGTCTCCAAGGGTCCCTTCCTGGAGTCAAGTACTGCATTTGCTTTAGCACAGCTAGTAAGCCTAACATGTAATAGAGGCAAAAAAAAAAAGCACTGTTTGAGTACCTTAACATTACTTTACAAATTCAAGGAAGTGTGTTCCTTAACCAATCAGAGGTAGATATCTGAGTCAGTGAAGTGCCCCTGGGTCTCAAAGTATTACCACTCCCACATCTACTCAAATGAAACAACCACTTCATTTGCTGGGAAAAAAAAAACACTATACCATATGTCTAATGGGAAGGCACACTTGGGCAGACAAAAGTGATTACATGTGCAATTGTCACCAGTGTTTCAGTTAATATTTTAATAAGTTGAGTAATTGACATCTTGACTAAAAGCATGCTCTTGGTGGCTTGTTACTTAGCAAAAATGTATATATATATATATATATATATATATATATATATATATATATACTCATCTGTCTTTAAAAAGTAATTTCTTAAAGCATAAATACATCCCAACTGGTACTTAGATTTATACAGAGACACTTCCTGCCATCCTACTTCCTCCCTTCTGAAGCCAGCTTGCTTCATATTTCCCTTCTCCCTCCCTCAAGTTGTTGAGTTGGGGCCCACATTCCTGTACTGGTTCTGGATTCAGAACAAGTTCTACTGAGCCAGGACATGTCTGCTGGGACAGGCGGTGCCATTTTTAGCTGTTTTTCTCTTCTCAAGTCTAGCCAGAACACATTTATACATTTCTTTTAATATTCCTCTTCTTTGCCTTCAGATGGTTGGGTTTCTTCACATCTGATACTTTTCTCCATTTAGTCCATGCTCCTTCACCTCCCCATTTTTGTCCTTTCTCTGGGTACTTGTTTAAAAACTCTAGACTAAACAAAAGGCAATGTGGTGGCATGGGAGAAGGAGAGAGAGTGGATTGTTCTAAATGGGTCAACAACAGCAACCAAATGAATACTCATTAAGCATGTTTATGTGCTGACCCATGAAGAAGCTCATGACACCCACCTCCATCATATGAAAATAAAGACAGAGCAAGAAATTGTTCAGGGTCCAACAGAGGCTAAATGATGGCCTCAAGACTTAAGCCCACTCCAGCAACTCCAAAATCCACTCTTTATCTCCATCTTCCCCTGAGCTCAAAGTTAGGGGATGACTGACTTAGCTACACAAACAAAGAAACGAGAGAGCAAAACTAAGAAACCACAATGCTAACAGGGAAATAACTAGGAAATAAAAATCCATCAAACCTAATAGGCTCATTCATGACAGCTTGGGAGTTGAAGACACACAGGGTTCATATTTGGGAGGCTGTTTGGATCCATTCCTTATTAGTCCCTTGTTTACTCAAGTTTGTATTTCTTTGTCTCTATGCAGAGATAACACACACTTCACACCTTAATGGCAAAGATTTTTAAACATTCTCATGAAACACTGTGTAAACAGTGGAGTTTTCTTTAAATATATTTCTCTCTCTTTGTGTCTTTCCCCTGTAATAGACAGTATGCTTCCAAATAAAGACTCAGTGAGCAGATGTAGAATAAAGGGCATTCCAGGGACCTGGGGAGATTCTTGCCAGCAGCCTTCAGTCTAGAAGTTATTTGTTTCCTGCCTGAGGCCTGGGAGGCTTATGAGACCATCCCATCCCAGCAGCACAGAGAAAATTGTTTTGCCAAAGGCATTTGTCAAGGATTTTTCTACTAGAGAAAAGGTGTGACTTTAACCTCCAGCATTCTATGAAGCTGATGAAATACAGTAAGAACAGAAATGTTTAAAACAAGGAAATAGTAGTCTCTATATTGTGAAATCTGGACTTCCAAACATCCCCCAGAATTCGTAAATGATCTTTTATTTAATGAGCTGAATAATGTAGGGTTAGCATGGGCCCTGGCATACAGTAAGTCCAAGCCTGGTCACATGAGTAAGTGGCGGGAGACAGGAGGAGATCCCAAATCCCAGTAAAAAGCCACCTCTTCCCACATCAATGGAGTTTTACTCACAAAATCATTTGGAGAGATTTCCAAGACAGACAATATATCCGTCAGAAAAGTCAAGCTGATGTGTGTTTTGAGGCCCGTTCCTCTGTTGTAGATACAGAAAATGGAGTAACAACAGACAAGCAAGCTTGCTGTTTTCAGGGAGCTTACATTCTATGTCCAGTCATATCAGGATGGTGAGTGAAGAATGATCTGGGTAGTGACAGATCAGCTGCCTAAAGGGTTGCTCAGTAGAGCTTGTTAGCCAGATGGATTTTCTCAAAAGATTACCTCTGTGCAATAAGAAAGACAAGTTCCTATATTGACTGGTAAACATTATTCAGTTAAATTCATCCAATCATTCACTCAGCAATGCTTATGCATCTTTTCCACACCAGCTATGACACAATTAAGATGAAAATACATATTCCCAGGGCTCAATAGCCCTTTCAGTAATGTTTCAGCCATCCTTGATTCTGCCCGGTCTTCTGCCTGTTCCATCACTTTCAGAGTCATTTTGAATGTGTCTCCTACCAAGAGAGCCAGAAAATGCTCTTGATCAAAAGGCTTGCAAAGCCTTGATGGCCTAGCTTCTAACCTAGAAGAAATGATATTTTCACAAAGCTCTCCATTGGAGCTTTCCATCACCCTTTGCACTATTACTAAGCAGGTAGTGACCATGGAAGGTCACTAGCAGGTAGTGTGGCGGTGCATTCTGTCCTGAGCAGGAGCACACATGTTCCATCTGTGGCTGTGTAATTCAACCACAGAACTTTCTAGAAGTCTAGAAATCTGACTCTGTAATGAATAATGAGAAATCATCATAAAAAGAAAATCCAACCAATTGCAATGTAGGCTTGCCTTCTGGGTGTGTGCAAGCAGATGATTCCTTACATTGGTTCTGAGTTCGTAACCATGTCTACATGTAACAAACAGTGGGGGAACTTTAGCCCTCTTATCAATATTGAAGACAAGTAAAGAAAATACATTTGGCTGGTTCTATATTAAAATTTCCTCTCTGAATCTGGAGATATTTTGAATGAACTATGATTTTTTATAAGTAATACCTGTTTCTTTATTAGCATTCTCCCAAGTAATTACAAAAACTTTAAATTACTTTCATTTAAATCATTTTTATTGAGCTATATATTTTTCTCCACTCCCCTCACTTCCTGTCCCATCCCCTTTTACCCTCTCCCATGATCCCCATGCTCCCAATTTACTCAGGAGATCTTGTCTTTTTCTACTTTCCATGTAGATTAGATCCATGTATGTTTCTCTTAGGGTCCTCTTTGTTGTCTAGGTTCTTTGGAATTATGAATTGTAGGCTAGTTTTTTTCTGCTTTATGTCTAAAAGCCATTTATGAGTGAGTGCATATTATATTTGTCTTTCTGGTTTACCTCACTCAATATGATGTTTTCTAGATTCATCCATTTGCCTGCAAATTATGTGGGATTCCCCTCTGTACACTGTGAATAACATTGGTGAATAAAGAAACTGTTTTGGGCCTATGATAGGGCAAAAGAACAGAGGTATATGGGGAAAACTAAACTGAATGCTGGGAGGAAGGAGGCGGGGTAAGAGAGAAGCCAGGTAGGCCCATAACCAGAGACACACACCAGAACTTTAGCCGGTAAGCCACAGCCATGTGGCAACACACAGATTACTAGAAATGGGTTAAATTAAGATATAAGTGTTAGCCAATAAGAAGCTAGAGCTAATGGGCCAAACTGTGTTTTAAATAATATAGTTTCTGTGTGATTATTTCAGGTTTGAGCTACCAAGCAGCTGGGAACTAGCAAGTGGCCTTCTCACAACACGCAAATTTCAAGATGTCATTTTTTTTCTACTGAATAGTACTACATTTTGTAAATGTACCACTTTTTCCTTATCCATTCTTCCATTGAGGGGCATTTAGGTTGTTTCTGGGTTCTGGCTATGACAAACAATGCTGCTATCAACATAGTTGAGCACATGTCCTTATGGTATGATTGAGCATACTTTGTGTATATACCCAAAAGTGGGATTGATGGGTCTTGAGGTAGGTTGTTTCCTAATTTTCTGAGAAATCACTATACTGACATCCAAAGCAACTGTACCAGTTACACTCCCACCAGCAATGCAGAAGTGTTCCCTTAATCCCACATCTTTTCCAGCATAAGTTGTCATCAGTGTTTTTGATCTTGGCCATTCTTACAGGCATAAAATGGAATCTCAGAGTTGTTTTGATTTGCATTCTCTGATGGCAATGGATGTTGACCATTTCCTTAAGTGTCTTTCAGCCATTTTAGATTCCTCAGTTGAGAGTAGTCTGTTTAGGTCTGTACCCCATGTTTTTATTGGATTATTTGTTCTTTTGATGCCCAATTTCTTGAGTTCTTTGTATATTTTGGAGATCAACACTCTGTCCAATGTGGGGTTGGTAAAGATCTTTTCCCATTCTGTAAAAGCCTCATTTAGGTGGCAGGGGCAAGGTATAGAACTCTCTTCCAGATGTCTGCCAATCCTCTTTTACTAGTTTTAAGTGTAGAGAGTTGACAAAGTATTAAATTAAATACCTCCAAATAGTACCAGAGAAGACTGAATTTATAAGCCTGATGTTTTTAGGAAGTAGCAAACAGCTGAGCTAAGATGTCACAACAGGGAGAAAACGAAACACGAAGGGAAGTAACACTCATTCCCCACATGCTGAGTGGGAAACAAATAGACAAACACAACACAGAACAAGAAAGAGCAGGTGTTCCTTGTGAAAACTTCTCAGCCTTTCATTCCAAAAGAGATGACTCATTAGGGGGAAAAAACCTACCCATGGTAAATAAGCTTTAATGCAACTATTTGGTGGGTATTGTTATATAGGAAAAACACAAGTATCTCTCATATTCTCTTCTTCTAGCAACAGCAGGGAGAAGAGATCTAGACAATGCTTGAATTTCAGTATAAAAATCAGTCTTCTGAAAAATAGCACATCCATTAATCTAAGACATTAATAAACAATCACCATTTTAGACAATGTTTTAGAGAAAAAGGAAGACAACAAACCCTAGTCAAGATGACAGGATAAAGCAGAAGAAGCACATCTATCTGTATTCTGTGTGTTTGATCAGGACCAAAGATGCTAGTGTCCCTGAATTTTCTTGCCCTCCCATCCACATGCATGCCTTCCCTTTAAAAGTTAATGTGATTTATTATCTTTACAGAATGGTGACAAACCAACTTGTATCTTGGGCTCAATGTGAGTTGTGAAGCCTAAGGGTTAGCAACCTGAATTCTCTAGATATGCTTTGGTTTAGTTTCATACTAGTACTTTAATTTAAATCACAGAAACATTTAAAACTTTTGCATATTATCCTAAGCAGCAAATGAAAAGAGTGACTTATTTACTGCAATTTTATATTCCATAATATTTAATACAAAGTGGTAAATCTATGGGATCATTTATTTTGTTTGGACTACTAAGAAGACAAATATATGACATAAGGTGTTATTGAACATGAACCCTAAATTCAGTACTCTAGTGAGAAGTAACCTCAGCTCTATTTTGTATAACATTTGACAAGGGATGATTTTGTAGATGGAGAGCAAACATAGGAACGTGAAGGGTTTTGCACACAATAAGTCCTCTAGTCAAGTTCAAAGCTATGAATCAGGCTGCAAATGATAGTAGGGTGGGAAACCTCAGCTGTAAATAGCTTGTTCTGAAAAAGAAAAAACACAACTGAATATTTTTATTAAAAATTAAGGCTGGAGTCAGAACTAGTGTTGCAGCCTTGTAATCCCGGCTACTTAGGAGACGGAGGAAGGAGAATCACAAATTCAAGGTCAACCTGGGCAACTCAATGAGATCCTGTCCCAAAATAAAAATCAAAAAATCAGGACTACATTACTATTACAGATAGTTCAGTAGTAAATCACTTTCAGCATGTAGGAAGCTCTACATCCCAACCCAGTAACCATAACATGAAAAATCAAATAATGAAGCCTAGAATGGGAGAGGGTGATTGAGTTTTATCTTTGGTGGCTAGCCACATGCCTGGCAAAGAGGAAATGTTTCTGTGGATGATATTTTTGATAAGAGAACATGCTATTAACATCCATTAACATATTTATAAAGCATACAAGAAAACATCAAAAATTGAAATCAACACTTTATTCAACATTTTCAAGTTCTCTTACTAATGAATATCTTATCTTTATTCCAAATGGGTAGAGAAAAGTTCTCTGTGGTTTGACTTCAATCTCATCTTTAAAAGCAGGAGGATTTTTTTGCCTTTACAACTAATGAGGTAATGGAAGAGGTCCTAAAATACTCTTGCCAGGGATCAATCCTATTCTTTTCTGTGACTTGTCACAACATACTCCTTTTTTTCAATAGAAGAGGAACTACATATGTGAGGCCAAGAGAGCAAGCCTGGAAAATGCACAAACCACGAATTCACCCTTTAAAAACAAACTTTAGACAAAGTTCAAGTCCAGAAGAAAAGATTATTTTCTCTTTCCCCAACACAAACCATTTTCTTCTGGCTATTGCAGAATAACCATCTTCTAGAATAAAAAAAAAAACACATATCCTTTTATTGAAATCAGGAGACAGAACCTGCCCATACAACAAGGAACCTGATATTATTATCAAATATCGCTCTTGGACAAAGATTGGAAATATACATATATTGATTTCTAGGGGGAAATGGCTTATAGTTGAATTGTGATGATTGGTAGGAAAATATGTATATTTTACAAAGATCCTGAAAAGTCTACATATACTCTGCAAACTCTAATGATGTGAAATAAAAATAACTCCTTAAGGGTGTGAGAGGAGAAGCCACCTGGTTTCCTTAACCACATTCACCTTCTTGCTGCCTTTTCCTGAATTCATTGCTTGTTTTCTATCTTAGAAAGGAGCAAACAGCAAGGAATAGAAAGAAGAAGGGAAGTTAAGATCAGAGACATTCAGTGTACAATTTTAAGGAACAAAATCAACTCAAACTGTCTCAGACTCTCACAAGAAAATCGTCTGGGAATAAATAACAGTTCTTGGTGATTGTCATTGTCTTCTATAAGAAATCTATGAAGTTGTCCCTTGGTGGTTTCTGTCTCTGTGTATGCTTCATTCTTGACAAGCTGATTCCTTAAATGGCACAGTATCACACTAAAGGTTTTGTGATTTGGGTTTGATAATTTACTAGTCAATTCTGACTCACTTTGGAGATCCTTTCAGATCTCTCTCTCTCTCTCTCTCTCTCTCTCTCTCTCTCTCTCTTTCTCTCTCTGGAATGTTTTACTCCACCAAGGGAGACTATATTTTTCAGACCACCATGATGTTGTCAAATGATCTTCCTTTTCCTCGTTCTGACCAATAGTTAGTTCATAAACTCATTAAACATACAGGAAGAAGAGATGCCGAAATTCAAAAAGATATAGAAAGAACAGACACTAATATTCAAATTGATGTGATTCCCTTCCTTACAGTGTGGTTGGGAAGAAAACAAAACTAAAGAGCAAACTAAATCTTTGTTTGGGGTATCTGAGGGTTTAGCTCATCTGTGCTTTTAACCCTTTGCCCCTGAAAAATAGTGATGGGTACATGGTAACTACCTACTAGTCTATTTTTTATTAAAGTGCATTCTATATTTTGAGAGCTTCTTGGTTTAAATTCTACAAACTTTTGAAAACAGGTGAAGGCCAGGCGATGGTGGCGCACGCCTTTAATCCCAGCACTCGGGAGGCAGAGGCAGGCGGATCACTGTGAGTTCGAGACCAGCCTGGTCTACAGAGCTAGATCCAGGAAAGGCTCCAAAGCCACAGAGAAACCC
>NW_004949096.1:23972177-24007608 GCF_000317375.1 Microtus ochrogaster
GGGTGGCCTTCAACTCTACTGGGTGGCCTTCAACTCTACTGGGTGGCCTTTGAAGACCCACTCTGACCCTCCCAGTTCTTACAACTCCACTTAGAGATGAGGGAATGGTCTCATTTCTCAACAGTAGCATTCAACTAACATCTGGAAAAGAAATAAATCATTACATTCTCTTTAAAAATTGGAAACTGGGGAGTGGAGAGATAGCTCAATGGTTAAGAGCACTGACTGCTCTTCCAGAGGACCCTGGTTCAATTCCCAGCACCCACATGGCAGCTCAAAACTGTCTGAAGATTTAGTTCCAGGGGAATCTGACACCTTCACATCAATGGACATAAAATTAAACCATAAAAAAATTGGAAACTGGGGGCACACAGACCAGATGAAACTTGAAGACTTCAAAGGGACCCTCAGCTGAGATCATAAGAGATGGACTAGGAAGGGATCTTATACGATAGTATTGTGATTCTACATGTGACCTTGGAAGGGCACAGCATCTTGATTTCCACTAGCCAGAAGCCCAGACACAGGGACTCTCAGAAAAGGAATGAGAATATTCTAGAATTAATGCTTTTTAAATCATGGCAGTAGGAGCTGATTTTGTTGAACACTTGCCTGGTACCATGCAAATATTAAGTAGTATGTAAATCATCCTGTTTAATCATAGCATCTACCCTATGACTTCATTCTTCATTTATTTGCCACTGATTTCCCCATTTGCAACAAGAAATAAATACAGCAAGTCAGAAGTGTGTGATGCATTATGTACTGTTTGTAGCATGCACAAACTGTAACAACTTTCCATTTGTTCCTTCTATTCCGTCTTTCACCTATGCTTTCAAATTCTGTATCTCTTTTGTTCTGGCCTCTTAACAATCTGTGGGTACTTTTGCACCCAACAAACTCCCTGAAGCTAACAACATCCACTCAAGTCTCCAAGCAAATGAGATCATCCTCTGCAGGGAATGAAATCTCTGCAGGGAAATGAAATCTCTGCAGGGAATGAAATCTCTGCAGGGAAATCATCTCATGTGCATTCTGTCTGCAACACTATGGACAGCGACAGCATAGAATGAAACACGTGCACACTAACTCTATGAGGAGGAAGAACCCAGGACACCAAAGTGGGTATAAAAACTGAGAAAACCCAAACATTTTTCTTGAACCACTGAACTCTGACCTCCAAAGTAAGCAATTTCTGATTTTATTCTCTTCATAAAGAAATAGAATGGGATGGAGGTATTCACTCCTCATTTCCTAGCTCACCCATAGCAGCCCCCATCTCACACAGTTCATATACACAGAGTATATGAAACACAACCCATAAGAGAGCAAGTCCATCATTTCATCATCATATTTTAGTGGACAAATTTTATAGTAAACAGACAAATCTGAGTTTCAAAGTACAAAATGTAATTTAAAACATACAAGTTAGGGGCTAGAAAGATGGCTCAGTGATTAAGAGCTTTGGCTATTCTTCCAGAGAAACCAGGTTTGATTCTCAGTGCCCACACGGCAGCCTACAACCATCTTTAACTCCAGTCAGGGAACCCAACGTTTTCATCTGGCCTCTGTGGACACCAGGCACATGCATGGCACACAGACACACATCCAGGAAAAACATTCATACATATAAATAATAAATAAATTTTAAATGCAATATACAATTTATTAAATATGTTTCTCTCATCTATCCAATTGTCCTTTCCAATTTGAGTTGCTTGGACCAGTTGAAAAAAAGGGTTAGTTTGCCTGTTTTCCCAATCCACAAGATATGGCAGAATTGCTCTCATGTGCTTGTTGCCCAGTTCAGTCATTCAAGATTTATCACACCTTGTAGAAAAGAATGGCTCCCTTTGAACACGCCCTCAGCACAACTTCAACAGATGTCACCCTTCAAGCTCATGCTGGCTGAGTCATCAGGGCATCTGAATGACCCTAAGGACGTTACCATTCTACTCAGAATCCCTTGTTCTGTGGTCATACCCCAATCACAACACAGAGAGTAGATGCAATTTAAGGGTCAAATTTAAGAACTACCCCATGCTCTTTCCATAGGGAAGAGACAGGCAAAATCAATTGAGTGAGCCAAATGACCAGTGCTCCCTTCCCAGACACAGAACCTGTGGCTTAGGATTCATCATTAGCACTAACCATGCAACTGGTTTTGGACAGTTGGCCTTATCTGCTTACAGATGAAGATTCACCAAGAGATCTTATATGTAAGCTATAGATGCAGCTGAAATTAAAATCAGTATGTCTTCTTAAGATGTCCAAACTTTAATTTGGATATTCCACCAAAACACTAAGCCAGTTTGTGAAACAGTTTGTCATTGTTTGATCAATGTTCAAATCCCTCCGTATGAGAAAGTAACTGGTGTTTGAACACTTGTTGCTATATTCTATGTCTCTCTGGATGAAAACAGGTGGTGATGTCATAGTCTTCTGCTACCTTGCTCTTGGGATCTTCTTCTAGATGTCTTCTGAATATTAAAATGCATATGCGATGGGTGGTTTGCCATGAAAGATAGCAATTTTATGGTGCATGGGGTTGGGGGCTTCACAGATTATGAACCTTTAACTTCCTGCTGTGCAAAACATTGCCATGTATTCCCCTCTTACACTTGCCTTCTTGGTCTGCTGCTCGGCTGCTTACTCATTGGCTCTTGTTTCTGCTGAGGCTTAGCAGAGCTCAGAAGTTCATTTTGATATCAAGAACCCTCAACTCCACCCTGGCTGTTTTCTTGCTAGAGTTCTGCCTTCTAACTGCTTTGGACTCCAGATCAGTGTTGTCCTCACCTATAGCGTGACTTTTTTCTTTCCATGTGCCTCCCCTGATGTAGAGAATGACGCACAAAGACACCCATGTCACATGCCTCACGTGTTACATGCTTCCCATCCATATAACCATGATTGTCAGTGTTCTCCTGAAAGTGTGGGCTCCCTAGACACCTTCGGGGAATTATAAGAACTTGGCAGGATCCCTGGCTTTCCATCTATGCCGCCTAAGCCATATGACCACATTGCCCTAACATGGATGCCTGTTTCTCCCACAGCAGCAGCAGCAAAAGAGAAAAAAAAGAACATAGTCAATCAAGTATTTGCTCTTCCACACCCATTGTTAGGTTTGCTCAACAGCATCTCTGGACTGAGAGAATAAAGACCTCAATTTTTTCTTTTATAAAACAAAAATAAACTTCAAAAAAGACTCAATTGATGTAGAACAGTTGGCACAACAAGCTGCCTAAAAATAGGCAGTCCAGGAGATGAAAGATTACTAGAATGGAAGACAGGGAGAGTGTTTTCAGACTTTGTCTTCACCATAGGATGATTAACAAAATGACCTGGGTGAAAATAGGGATCATAGGTTGTTTCTACAAATATATTAGATGTCTTTTCCTTTTCCATATAAATGCTATCTTTATCTTAGTGCAACTAGAATAACCACTTCTGTGGCATCTGCTGTGGTATGGTCCAAATGGGTCAACACAGACATGAGCATTAATCTAGGGATGGTGTGCTCAGCCTCCCCAGCCCTCACTCCTATCTCCTCTCCTGCTCCATTTCTTTCTGTCTCCCAAAGAAGTGGCTAAAGCACAGATTATGACCTGACACTTCCCACACCTTCCTCGGCCTCCAGTTTCAGTTTAAAACTATTTATAATAAAGGTATCTGGGCTAGAGAGCTTATTGTCTCTGCCCAGTTTAAGCTACTTAGGTGCCGTAACCCCTGTGGCTTTGTACTTGAGCTGACTGGGATGAGGAAGAAGGAAGAAATGGAGACACAAGTCATGTAAAGTTGGGAAGGGGGCTGTGAGTTCAGATGGAGGTGTACCAGCTACAGTCCAGAAACTCGGTGCCTTATACACAGCCCTAACTAGGATGAGGGTGGATCAGCTAATCTCAGTAGGCAGGGGCTCTTTTTAGGGGAGTGATCTCAGGCTTCAGTCTTCCAGGATGAAAAATCTGCTGGTACTTTCTTCACATACTGCTTTTAGATAAAGATGAACCATTTGTCAATGCCTGTACTCAGACCAGAGGAAGGGAGGCTTTGCCAGGCTCATGGGTCTGAGATACTGGCATCCTTGATGTGACCATGTCAACTGTACACAGTCACTCAGGACTCTCCACACGTGTGAGTTCAAATGTCTAATTCAAGTATTTAAATGTATTTCAAGACTAAAATTTAAAAATACCAGATGTGTTTCTATCCAGAATTTGAGAGTGTTTATTCCTTCTCAAAATAGAATTTCAATTTTTAAATTAACCAAATGGCCCTGAGCATCTCTGAACATCTATGACCATCCTTATTACTATAATATCCAAATAAAGCAGTGTGTGGTGCATGTCAGACCAGTAAGGCCACCTAAGGCTCCCAGCAGCTTGACTTTCACTGTCACCCTTGCAAATGTCTGCTTCCACCAATCCCTTAGTATTGGTAGCTCACCGTGTCACTGCTCAAAACCAGCGTCCATCTCTCCAGAAAGCAGACACTTTGCTCCGTTCACCCAAAGCACCACTCACCCAAGTGTGTTATGAATGCCAGGTATTATTAAAGTTTGGGGAATTTATTCACTGCCTGAACAAATATTTTTGAAGCTTTGGGGATTTCCCAGCAAACAAAAGAGATGGAACCTCTGCCTAAGCCCTAGGGGAAACACTTGGGACAAGGATAATAAATAAAATGCTGTCCAGTGCGTCTGCTAAAAAAGCAAGCACAGAGAAAAACAGGGAAGGGGAACACAGAGGGATCAAGGGAAGGTGTCAAATGCTTAAATAGAAGAGCCAAAGCGACTCCACTCGGAAGCCATAACTCTAAGATGTGAAGCAGGTGTTGGAGTGGTGCCAGGAGCCATGCCCCTGTCTGGAGGGAAAGGACAAAGACAGAGGGAACAGTCAGTGCTCAGTCTCATGAGTTGGGGTGACTGCAATGGGAATGAATGAAGAGAAAGCTGAACAAAGGCGTAGTGGGCAAGGGAAGTAGACCGTGCAAGCCAGTATCCCAGTGCAACAGTGTTAGCTCTTTCTGGGAGTGAACTGGAAAGACATGTTATGTTCTCGAGCAAAGAAAAGAGAAGAGAGGGGTGAGAGAGAAGGAGAAAGAGAGAGAGAGAATCTAACTTGTGTTGCTGAGGGATTGTTTGACTCTTCAGTTGGGAAGGGACTAAAGGAATCAAGGACAGAAGACAGAGTTGAAAACTGTCACAGTCACCTGAGCTAGACCTGGTGGCTGAAAGAGTGTTCTGGCTATGGTGGTAGCAAGGAATCATTGAGTTACGGCTGATATAGAATGTCGACAACAGGACTTGCTGATGAATTAGATGTGGATATAAAGGAATAAGAGGCTGTAAGGCACACAACTACAGGAAAAGAGATGACATCTATCTAGAAGGTGGAAGGAATGGAGAAATAAGGAGACAGATCAAGAAAGGCTACTAACTACATTGATTCCCAAGCAATTCTCCTTGCCCTGTTCCTCTGAGTCCCAGCCTTTGACCTTCTCACTGGACTCCTAGTTCTCTGTATTCCTTTCTCTCTGCCATCACTTCTGGACTTCCCATCATCTCCCTGGAGCTTCTAGAACCTCATGCTTTTATGGATGGTGTCTTGGTTGTGAGGGAAAGAAAGAAAGGAATGAAGGAAGGAAGGAAGAAGGAGAGAGAGAAAGAAAGAGATAGAGAAAGAAAGAAAAAAGAGAAAGAAAGAAAGGGAAAAGGGAGAAAGAAAGAAAGAAAGAAAGAAAGAAAGAAAGAAAGAAAGAAAGAAAGAAAGAAAGAAAGAGTCATCAGAAAACTTGATTATAAGAAATCCCAGAGTCTTATTTCAGACCTCTGAGTAAGTCAAAGCAATGAATTTCTCTTTAGCCAAACATCTATGGGTAATAAAAGGAAAGGGGAAAAGAAGAGATTTCAACTGAGTTGTTACCAGAAAGACAAGAGAAACAATGAATCTCTATGCCTGGGTGAAGCTGTGGCTCCACACTCTTCTGAAAGGTCCTCATCTCAATAACATCTGGGCAGTACCCAGAATAGCTGACTTCTTCCCAAAAGAGGCCCCGATACATTTTAGCCTGTCGGAGAACTATTCTGTGCTCAGACATATGTGGGACCATGTTAGTTACCAATTATCCCTTCTTCCTAACCACAACCAACAAATGCCAGCGAGTTTTTATTTCCAATAGAAAGATAAATGCCCCCTGCTTCCAGCAACACATGAGACTTATGCCTCATCATGATTGCTATCTTTACACTGTGCTCTAAGGTACAGGGCTCCCTTGCCACTCCCTCCTGGCATGACACCTGCACTGGTACAGCAGTGGGTGCTAACGCCACCTTTCTCTGACCAGGCCACATCAGGCTGCCAGCTCTAAAACAAGAATTGGGCAGAGAACCAGTGAAGTTACCAACAGCCCAAAGACTCACTTCGGATGATCTAGTTTTAGTTAAATTTTCTATTGAGAGTTTCTAGCAAATATAAATGCAGACAGACTTGGAAAAATTGAATGAATAAATAAATAAAAACAAAAACTTCTCAAACACCCATAACCCAACTTCAGTAATTGCCAATTCCGGCCGATTGGGATTCATCATTATTCTAATCCACTTCTCTTCCTCTTGTATCATTTTGAAGGAAATCATAGACAATATATCATTTCATATGCATACTTTTCATTGTATACCTATATTAAATTAAAAAATTAGCTGTTTACACACAAACCCAGCATTATTATATTTTAAAAATAAGCAACAACCTATTGATATTAAATAACCAATGAGAGTACAAATTTTCAGCTGCTTTATGAGCGGCCTAATTTTCTTTTCATAATGTATTTGTTAGAATATGGATCCAAATAAATCCACATATTATGACTGGTAAGACTTCCAAGTGTTAACCTAGGCGCTGTTTTCTTCCTCTCCTCTCCCTTCCCTTTCCTCCCACTACCTGCAGTTTGCTTGTTGAAGGAATCAGGATTAAGAATCTTCAGTGTTCCTCCCACACTGGATGATGCTTACTGAGCACCCACGGAATACATTAGCATGTGTTTACTGTAACTGCCAAAGGACTTTAAGGGCTTGTTTCAAAGTTAGTCCATGTTAGCATTAAACCCTCTGAGCTACTGCATTTCTGCCAAGAAGCAGAAAGTTTGCAAGAAACTTTTAAAGTGAGAAGCATTTCAGAGCTTTATTTCAGAAGCGCAAGCCACCGTAAATCAAATGTTAGGCTAAAATTATTATTTAAAAACCCCCAAAATGGGTAATAACTTTTTGGCATAAGTTATAATCACACAGCGAACAAAAATTGCTCTCTACCTGGTCTCAGGGCAGAACTTTTTATGTGGTATAATTCACCACCTCCTCTGGGAAGTCATTGGCATTGCTGTTAGAACGCTTGAACACACTTCTGATAGATCTAAATGAGATTAAGGACTTCTGGGAAGCCAGGGTTACCCACCCAGCTGACTGGCCAGCCTAATAGCCTTTAACCAGACATTATTTTTCCTTGTAGCCAGTTTAACAAAGATTAACATTCACTTTTCCTGCTGGATCCCCACAGAGAACCTTGAAGTGGCACACATGAAGGTCTCACCCCCATGGTTAGTTTGCAATGAAGCTTTGAGCCAGTCTTACAATCTGTCTGTCCAGCAAGTTGTTTCAGGAACATTTGAGGGGAAAACGCTGCAGTTTGGGTTGCTGTCTTATGACGTTAGCAAATGCCATCAGACAGTGTTATACTTACGTAGAAGAGCTCTAGAAGACTAGAAAATAGATTTCTTTGAGATCTCTAAGATGTCTGATTTGACTAATAAAGGGAAATTTCTTCTTTAGCTAGTGTAATTTGAGTTTTTCAGGGAGTGAAAGTAAATCTTGTTTCAGATTCTATAAGCACATTTTGAAGGAACAATACCCCTTGATAAACAGTTGATCCAGAATACAAAGGCATCATGGATAATCTATGGACATTAATGAATCTGATAAATACATGTTGAATTGGAAAAAGGTGAAGTTCCTTTCCCTTTTTAAAAAATACATTTAGCTCAATAGAAAATAAAAGACAAATCCTTTGGAAATTTTTATTCTTGAGGATAAACAAAATTGAATGAGGGGACTGGAGAGATGATCAAGAGCTTGCTTTGTAGAAGCACAAAGACCTGAGGTCTGGTTCCCTGCACCCATGGAGAGGCTGGGAGTGGCATTGCGTCTGTCCCTCAATGCTAGCGAGTTCAGTAGAGATAGGTGGGACCATAGGGCTCTGCCTGGCTGGACAGTCTAACCTAAATGGGACTTCTGTGTAGAAATTAGCTCAATACAAGAAATAACCAAGCTAGCTAAAGGATAAAACAATTATATTTTTATTCATTATAAGGGGAAAACTCACGAAACAGGAATGGGAAGTCCAAGCTCAGCCGTGTTGCAGGAGTACAACCAGAGAGAAAAAACCTGGTCCATGCCCCAGGTTTTTGTTTTGGGGGGAAGGGGGGTGGCTCCAGGAAGCAACACCTTAACTGGGTTTCACCTCTTAAAGATGATTGGTTAACAAAGCTCCCCCCCCCCATTAATTCTAAGTTGAGAAATAGACCCTATCTTAAAAAAAAAAAATAGAAAGTAGTAGAGGAAGACTTCAGTGTCAACCTCTGACCTCTCCACATGCACACATGGGCACGTTCACCATATACATGTGCATACGCACTCATACATGATATGCATACACAAACAACATTAAATGAAAATATAATAACAAAGACAGAGACTGTAAATACAAATGTGTGCTTTAAAATTATTTTAACCTACGTATATATGCGATATTTTTGATAGATCGTTAATATGATTTTATATCAAAAACAACACATTTGTTATAAAAAATAAATATTTTGACACTATAAACTTTTCTGTTTCCAAGGGAAGTATATGAACTTGCACTGTGTGTTTTCAGAAGCGTTGAACCCCCATTTCTGTGGCTATTTAGGATTCAGGAGTACATCTTCCAGGCTATGCGTGGCTCTTTCCAGCCCAGAATAAAGAAATTTGAGCACCTCATCCTGTTCCAAAGCATTAACCTGGTAAAAATAAATTTCAAATAGGATTTATGTAGATGTTCAAAACAGCAGGCCATTCTAGAGAGCCAGCCCTGGTAATTTACACTGCCTCATCTGCTTTCATTAGCCATGAGTCACTACCAAGAGAGAACAGGACTCTCACATTAAGGAAATGGACTCTGGGGTGGTGGGGATAATGGCTCTTTCATAAGATTTTTAAAAGGATTAAAAATTATGTAAGGTATTCAGTGCATCGTTCAGTGGATTTCCAAGATACTTTAAATTATGTGTAACATATTAAATTATAAATAAATGAATTTAATTTTTATCTAAAGTATTAAATTAATATTTATAATTTTCTTCTCTTTTCTAAAGCTCCCTAGGGCACAAAAACAAAGTCTGATGTGATCAAGGTACCTATACGTGTGGGGGGGTGCTTTATAATCTCCAGAAACTCTAGCATCCCTTACTGCACTTAACCCTCAGCTGGCGCACAGCATGTTCAGGGCTCTGTGGGACTGAAAGATATCCCCAAGGAATCCAGGAAAGAAGGGTCGATTTGTTCCTAAAAGAGCAAATCACAGTCAGCACCTTCCCCATGTCCCCACAGCTCACAGTGTCACAGATTTTCAAGTATGATCACAAAGTCAGGGCTTGCTAGGGTACAAGACTTCCAATTCCCAATGCAGGACAGTTCCAGGATATCCAAGATGAGACAGGCATCCTAATTACAAAAAGAATGAGCAAATACTGAAGCCCATAGACCGGGAAGGCAGAAAACATCTGCCTCAGTCACAGCAAACATACTCTTCAGGAACGATGCAGAAATTCTTGGTTTCACAGTGGGGCCAAGGCTTTCCAAACCTGGGCCTCTGCAAGGGTTTGTGGGGGCGGGCTACAAAGCACTTCTTACCTTGGTCCCCAGCAAGGGGTCGGCACTGGTGTTAATATCCTTCCTGGATTCACTCACGCTCTTTTCGAGGCCTAACATGTGTGCCTTAGCATGGAGCAGACAGCCCCCTGGCACAGGCTCTGGTTTCCCCTCACAGAGCAGATGTCTGCGGAGGGCCAGACAGTCCTGTTGTAGTTACGATACAGCAGATGTGGCAAGAAACTGTCCTACCATGCCCAGAAGGAGGCATAGCTTCTCAAGCCACTTCTTTAGAGAGGTCTAAACATGCCATGTGACACAAATGCAAAAAAAAAAAAAAAAAAGATGTATATAACAATACTGATGATTTGCTTCTTTCAAAGCTGCCTTCTCTATAGTCATTGTTCTGCCGATGTTGAAGGAGAGGAGTTAAGTGGTGCCGTGGTGTGTGGGGGTGGGAGTGCCAGATGGGAGAAGAGAAGCGTCCTATGGCCACCAGTAAGTAGACGTTTCATAAAAAAGGTAACTGCTAGTGAAGGAGATCAAAAGAGAGGGGGCTGATTTGTGGCTTCACATCCGTTGCTGAAAGAAATGCAAACCAAGGTGGCACCAAGGAGAAGCAAAAGTTTGCATATGCAGCTACCATGAGAGAAACTTCTGTCAGATCTTGGGGCTGTAAGCTTTGGGAGAAAACTGTAAGCCAAAGATGCAGGGAGACCCCAATACCATAGGGAATTTTCTATTTACTATAGGATTTGATTATTTTTTACAAATGGTATTGTCAGGTATTTCAGTCCTGTAGACTTTGAAGAGATGCCACCAACACAGTACATTTGCCCCAGCAAAACTGTCTTACTTTGGAAATTGATCTGTGCTGAGGATGCTTACCCAGTGAGACAAAGATCTTTGGCTTCACTTCTCTGGGTGCTCTCCTTGACCTTGTCATCATGCTCTAAGCTTGGAACTCCAACCTTCGCTCACTGTGCCATCTCAGCTTCCTTCCCCTCCAGATCTGGGATGCATTCAACCAGGGAGAGAAGCATAGAAGAGACATGCAGGAGAGATGAAGATAGAGGAGTCACAGTGACGTCAGAGGCTGCTCTCAGCATCAGCAAGGATTGCCGGTGGTAACCTCCCTCTGCGGCAGGGAAAGCCTCTAAACACATGGAGTCCTTCAACAGCTATCTTTTAGGGTTCTGGTAACTTCTCTTTTCATTGGCCTCTCCACACCTAAGGATGGTGAAGCCCCCTCCCCAGCCATTGCTAGTCCTGGGGTCTTGGACTCTTCTGCACTGATCCCCTTACTTTACCTACACCTTCACAAGTGGCCTTCTTACATTCTTTTGAGTACATCTCCCCTTTTCCTTTAGTACCTTAACTGACATCCTTAGCTTATTTAAAGTTGTGCACACATTCATAGATCATAGATCAGCAAAATAGACAGCCAGTGATGAGCAAGGAAGAAGCATGAGTGCCTTTCTTTTCTTTAGAAGAAAGAGATTGCATAGAGAGTTTGATAATAAAGGCTAACAGGAATCCTGAGACTTTATACTACATTACTTCTGAATCCAGAAAGGACTCCTTGATGCAATTTAGAGTTGAGGTATTTAAAAAAAATCTCTTTGTTGCCATGAAAGAATTGGTTGTCTTCTGAAAAGACCCCTTTCCTTTTCCTATAGAAAAGAACACCTAGATTTCTTCTGTTGTCTTGGCCAGAACTGAAAGAAGAAGAAGAAGAAGAAGAAGAAGAAGAAGAAGAAGAAGAAGAAGAAGAAGAAGAAGAGGAGGAGGAGGAGGAGGAGGAGGAGGAGGAGGAGGAGCCAGGCAGTGGTGGCTGATTCTATCCAGAAGGATGTTCCTCTAAGACTTGAGATGTCAGTCTAGAAAGAAAGGCTAAAAGAAAACATGCACCAAAGGAGGGAGAATAACGAAAGAACAACACAGACTCCTGCTGATAAAAGGGAGGAGTCTCTCTAGATACAGAACAGGCGGCCGACCAGGGGTCTTTACTGGAAAATTGATGGGGTCAGTGTAGGATATGGTCAGCAGCATGGCAGTCATGTATGTCTGTGTCCCCACAGAATGAACAGTCCCTACAAGCAAGAGAAAAAGAGTAAACATCATTCTAGATCATCACGGAAAACACAGGTAAGCAATGGAGTGGTGGGACTCCTCAATGCCCCCTTGGTTCGTACCCACTTTTGTGTTTATTTCTAAGCAGAAAAAAAACCATAGGGAAAACTAAGAAACAGCTGCCATAAACAATGCAATCACTGCATCTGCACTGGTACCTCATATATAAGGGCATTCATACTGGCTTTGAATGGTTCTTTGTGATATATCTGGACACAGCCCTGAAAAAAAAAAAACCTCTTTAGACAGAGTTCTTACAAAACAGAACATATCATTTTGCTTCTAGAGTTAGTATAAGAAACATGTATAAATTCCAACTGTTCCTCAAATATGGTATCTCCATTTTATTTATTTAAGTTACTGTTGAAGAATAATTAGTTGCAGAGCCGGGCGGTGGTGGCGCACGCCTTTAATCCCAGCACTTGGGAGGCAGAGGCAGGCGGATCTCTGTGAGTTCGAGACCAGCCTGGTCTACAGAGCTAGTTCCAGGACAGGCTCCAAAGCCACAGAGAAACCCTGTCTCGAAAAAAAACAAAAAAAAAAAAAAAGAATAATTAGTTGCAATGTTCAGAGCCCTGTGTTTGAGTCTGGAAAGGGAGAGACCAACATAATCTATCTTCAGATACTACACATTTTAGCTTCAGGACATGGGGAAACAAATCTCAAACTACCAGAAAACTTCTTCCCTGGCAGCTATATTTCCTAATGTTGGAAGATGTTTTATATGTTGCCTTGGAAGAAAACACATCAATGCTTTCGCTCAACACTGGACGCTGCGTGCTCCAATACTGACCTTTCAGGCAAGGCATAGTCACTGGTGCTATAATGGCACAACTGTTTTGTGGTAGTAGCCACTTTCTTATTGGAGCAAAGGCTTGCCACTGGAGCAAATTTCATGGAACTGCAGCCCATGGTTTGGGGGTTCTAGACCCTGGAGTAGAACTTTATATGGTTATTTTACTGACCAGTCATGCTGTCAAAGTACCTTCTATGTAGTTATGTATATTAAGTATATATTCATTCATATAGCCATGGACCTGGGTTATTCTCAGCTTTGGTCAGAGACACCTCTTTTTGCAGTGGGCAGCAGTAGAGAAATACATAACTGCTCAAAGGACTGAGAATACGAGACTCTGGATGTTGAGCCCTGTAATGGGACACCAGTATTAACCTACATCCCATCCCACTAAGGCTACAGGAGCACCATGAACAAGGAAGCAGAAAGAATTGGTGGTGAGGAGGATGCTGTGAAATGTCATCTTCTGGAACTGGCATAGGTATCACAACCACAAACTCACAGCAGCTGGAGTATCCACAGTCAAGGATAAGATCAAACCAGTCAACATCCCCAGCAAAGATGAGAAGATGCTCTCCTGCCTGGCCCTACCGTGTATTGAGGAGCTATTAGTAGTTGACAGTTACTGGAGAATCCTATGTATGAAAAAATACCACTAAGTACCATGCATGTATATAATTTTATTGATACTCACAATACCATTCTATCTGGAGTTAATACCCATGTTTCTATAGTTTCCTCTAAGACTCTGAAGGAAGACTCAAGAAGCGTTTTTATCTGAATTTTTATCTGTACCTAACTAGTGACTGGTGTTTTAACGGAAATTAAATAGAAGCAAAAAAAATCTCTGAAAAATTAAACTGTGACTACCAGCTGTAATTGTTTGTTCAAAGGGTTAAAAGTAGAAATGCTTGATTAAAATTACTATATCAAAAAATAAGAGTGGTAAGTCTCTATTTTAAAAGGGGGGGGCTGTGGAGAAGGTAAACCCTTGTGATGATTATCTTTGTTAACACAACTTAGAATGGCCTTACCTGAAAGTCTCAATGAGGGATTGTCTGTGTTGAGTTGACCTACGGGCATGTCTGCTGAAGATTGTCTTAACTAAGTTAATTGATGGTAGAAGACCCAGCCCACTGCAGGTGGTACCATTGCCTAGTCAAGGGGCCTTCGATTGTATGTGAGTGGGGAAAGCGAACTGAGCACAAACAAGCAGGCAGCCTATATACGTTTATTCTTCTCTGCTCCTACCTGCGCATAGGAAGTGGCCAGCTGCTTCAGATCCCTGCTACCTTGGCTCCCTCTCCATAACAGACCATAACCTAGACCTGTAAACTGGATACACCCTTTCTTCTCCAAGCTGTCTTTTATCGAAGTATTCCTTCATAGACACAGAAGTGAAAGCAGGGTGTCTCACAACTCCAGTGAATCACCCAGGTTTACTGGAGAGCTGATGGTTGGATTTTAAATTCCCTCTCCCCTTGAAATCCAAATTCATTCTCAGAAAAGCTATCACATTTTGTTATTCTAATTATAGTATTATTGTTTTAAAAATCAAAAGAAATGACCAAATTCCAGGCTGCTTAATATTTCCACAGTGGAAATAAATGATAATACTAGTTTGACTGAGACTTTCCATCTGGTGATTCAGCAGGCAGAGAGAGAGAGAGCAGCTGAGCCCTGTCAATGAAAAACCAATTTTGGCTAGAAGGATATGAAAATTAAACTAGTGTAGTGTATCAGAACATGGTAACATGCCTTTAAATCTTAGCCTGAGTGATTTATCGGGAAGCAGGAAGTGACTTCTCAGAAAGAGGAAGTAAGAAAGAGCATCAGGAGGAGTCAATGGTGCTGAACGACGAAGAAACAGTCATGAAACCATGCAGTTCCTGCCTTCTGTTTTTGCACCCGTGTTTTATTACATTTAAAGGAAAAGCATGGAGGCTGAATTTAGTTTATTATTTGTTTCCTTGGGTACATTAAAAACATTAAAGAACTGAGAGTGGAGGTGAAATATAAAGGAGAAGGTATACCTTTGAGCAGAAGAAAAAAATGTGCGCAATGAAAAGCAAAGCCACAAATACAAGAACTTAAAAAGGAAGAAGAGAAAAGAAAAATGCCCAGGGAGAATGCCTCCCTCTGTGCGAAGGAGTTTTTATGCATCAAATTATAAAAAACAAATTTATCTCCACAATTTTTTTCTTCTACTAATTTGGGCTCTTCTTTCTTCTGATTGTATGTAAGCCCTGCTGTATCATTCGGTATTGTAAGAGTGTCTTTAGACACTCAACAACAGCCACCCACATTCAGAGGGCCTAGTTTAGGCCAATGAAGGTTTCCCCACTGTCAGTCCAGAGTCGGTGAGCTCCCACTAGACCAAGTCAGCTGTTTCAGTGGGTATCCTCATTACGATCTTGGACTGTTTGCTCATATTATCGCTCCTCCCTCTCTTTGACTGGACTCTGGGAGCTCGTTCCAGTGTTAGCTGTGACTCTCTGCATCTGCTTCCATCAGATGCTGGATGAAGGTACTATGATGACAGTTAATGTAGTCATCAATCTGACTACAGGGCAAGACCAGTTCAGGCACCCTCTCCACTATTGCTTAGGGTCTTAGCTGGAGTCATCCTTGTCAATTCCTGGGAACTTCCCTAGTGCCAGGTTTCTTGCTAGCCCCATAATGGCTCCCTTGATCTAGACAATCTCTTTCCTTACTCTCCCTCTTGGTGACAGCTGTGTGGCTGGGGCAGCCTGTGGGTCCACTGGCAGTGGGACCAGGATTTATCCCTAGTGTTTGAACTGGCTTGTTGGAGCCCATTCTCTTTGGAGGGATACCATGCTCAACCTAGACATGAAGGGAAGGCCTTGGTACTGCCTCAAAGAGATGTGCCAGCCTTTCTTGACTCCCAATGGGAAGCCTTACCCTCTCTAAGGAGTAGATGGGGGTGGGATGGGTGGAAGGTAAGGGGAGGGAAAGGAGGGGAGAGAAAGAGAACTGGGATTAGCATGTAAAATGAGAAAAGATTGTTTAAAATAAACAAATACAGCCGGGCGGTGGTGGCGCACGCCTTTAATCCCAGCACTCGGGAGGCAGAGGCAGGCGGATCTCTGTGAGTTCGAGGCCAGCCTGGTCTACAGAGCTAGTTCCAGGACAGGCTCCAAAGCTACAGAGAAACCCTGTCTCGAAAAACTAAAAAAATAAAAATAAAAAAAATAAAAAATAAACAAATACATACATACATTAAAAGAGTGTCTTTAGACAAGAGTTTCAAAATCCATATGTCTTGACATTTGGAGCAACTGGATTAGTACTGTTTTCTAGAGCAAATAACAACCAATTCTATGTGGTAAGACAGCTCATTCAAAAACCAAATGTGATCCAAATCTTAGAGCCCAAGCCAAGATTTCAGGAATTTAAAAGTGTTTAGTTGTGGGCATCATGTTATAACACTGAAAAGAATCTATCCACAAAATAAGCATGAGAAGAGGTGAGGTTTATGAGCACCAGGGGCTGGCCACACAGTATGTGGATTCTGAAAGAAGATGTAGTTTAACAGAAGGATCCATGTTTGAGTTTTTCCATCACTGAATCTCAAAAAACTTTAACTTGTTTAATTTGTAGAAAGAGTGGGGTTTTAATTTCTTCTGGTCTTTATTCCCTGATGTCTTTAAGATACAAACATCTCCAAATGATTGTTACCCCCATAAAGATTCTCCAACACAAAGTGATGAGAACTTTCTCCTGGTGGAAATCTGGTTCACAATTCTTCCCTTCTCTTGGGTTTACTGTGAAATGCTTAGTTTCTAGCATCATGGCCTCGCCCTCTTTTCTGCCAAGAAAATATCCACAGTTGTAGACTTTGTGACATTGCTGCAATGCTACACAAGCAATGAAAGTCACTAGTTGCCTCCATTGTTCAGCCTTTTGTCTCTCCAGTTCTTCACCCTGGACACTGTGGAGGTAGACTCTTAACACCTCTAGCTATCCTGCGGGAGTAAGACTGTAAAAATAAATTCATGATGGCAATTTCCTCAGAACTGTGCCAAGTAATTAAATTTTAAAAGTGATATTTTTTTTTAGGACAGGAAATCGAGGGGAGGGGAAGGGAGAGGAGTTTATGGGTAATTCCAGGAAGGCTAAGGATGGATGAAGGCTGAGGTCCTGCAGCACCGCAGACTTAGGAGGGTCAGCTCCTGCAAAGGAAAGTGTGTAAGCCCTCCATAGAACAATGTCATCCTCTCGGGTCTCGGACTGTCAGCCCTCTGTACTGGTTAATATCATCAAGGGAATCTTTGCCTGACAGAATGTAATTTAGGATCTATTAAATATGATTACTTGGCCTTGAAAATGATGGATATTGGACAGAATTATAGAACCACTTTACAAAAGAAAAGTCTCTTTTACATCTTTTCTTGTGGAGCTTAAAATGAAGCCTGGGGAAATCCCTCCAAGGGGTTGTGGCATTTATAGGTTAGGTTTATGAAAAATAGAATTGATATTCATATGAAAACTGTAAAAATTGAGCAAGGTGAAGATAGTGAACATGCAGACAGTTGTGAAGTGTGCATGAAGGGTGGCTGGCGTTCTGCCCACCTGATTTACTTGATTTAATTATATTAGTAACATGAAAGTTGACACAATCTGAAACAAGTTCCTTGGGCTTTTATTCAAAATGAAGCCCCTGGTGACTACTTCTTAGGGTGGCCCCCTATTTCCAATTACTTAAGTGTTTATAACTGGAATACTTCTGAGTTCATTGCTGGGCCAGCTGTGGAGATGGTCTGTGTTTTAGTTTGTATTTAATTACATTTGTTTCTGGTTATACAAATAAAATATGGTCATTGTAAAAGTTTAAACATAAAAACAGCAAAGATATTAAAAAGCATTGATAATTCTTCTACCTACCTGTTGCTATCAACTTTTGCTGTAGATTTTCTAAGATTTTTATACACACACACACATACATACACTCACACACACCACCACCACCACCACACACACACTTGAGCCCCCAAACACATGAACATGCATATATACAAGCATGAACATACATATAATTGAATTTTTTCATATTTTACTTTTATTTCATGTGCATTGGTATTTGGCCTGCATGTATGTCTGTGTGAGGGAGTGAAATCCATTGGAACTTGAGTTACAGACAGTTGTGATCTGCCATGTGGGTACTGAGAGTTGAATTCCAGTCCTCTGGAAAAGCAAGAGCAACCAATATTCTTAACCACGCAGACATCTCTCCAGCCCTAATTTTCTTTTATTTTAACATGGTTACTGACTCTTATTTCTGTATTAAATATTATTCAGAGTTGCAATAAATGATTTTTTCCAACTTCAAGATTTCCTAGGGTTTTTTCTTTGGATGGTACTAAATAATTTGATCTGTCAGAAGGTGCTTTTGAGAAGCGGAAATCAAGCCTGTGGCATTTGTTTGGCCTGTCAGCTCATTTATCTCTCTGGAATTTAAGCATCATGGCTTCATGAGTAGATCATCTTCTTATATAATGCTATGCACATGTATGCCCTGTGCTCTGTTATGCAGAGCTCCCTGCTCAATGTCACAAAAAGAAGACACAGAAACTCCAATTGTGTTAACAAACAGTATGCAAATTAATAAAATCCAATGGAGGGCTGGAGAGATGACTCAGAGGTTAAGAGCACTGATTGTTCTTCCAGAGGTTCTGAGTTCAAATCCCAGCAACCACATGATGACTCATAGCCATCTGTAATGAGATCTGGTGCCCTCTTCTGGCCTGCAGGGACACATGCAGGTAGAATGCTGTATACATAATTAAATAAATCTTTAAAAAATAAAAAAAATAAAAAAAATAAAATCCAATGGAAAATGTACAGTATTAGAAGTATGTAACCTAAGGCCACCACAGAGAACCACCTGAGTTGGAAAAGTTTGGGAAGTTTAGGGCTATATTTTACTCTGATTCTTGCATTGTAATTATCTTGCCCTTCAAATAATAATCTGGACTCGCATGACATCAGATGTTCTAACCACAACACTAACGACATCTTCAGAGTCCAGTCAGTCATCATTCCTCTGCATCCTATTCATTTTTGACAAAATTATTAATTTTATTCCATACCTATTCCTGAGTGGGCTGATAGTGATTCACTCTTAACCAATACATATTAAGGTTACTTATTAAGTTCCTGCAGTAATATGGCAATGAAGTAGTAGTGTCAAGAAGCCCGGTTCCCAGGAAAGCCTGTCTTATGGACACTATCCACCAGTATCCTAGGTAGATTTTTGTACATCTGTTTGGTTGGATGCGCTACGTTCTAACTCCATTGTGCAATACAAAGTATTGCATTTCTCTTTCACCTGGATCATATCAGCAGTCCAATTTTAAGAAAAAACATAGCTCCTTATGTCAGCCATTTTTTCAGTTAATATAGCTGAATTAAATTTATGAAATAGCAATAAGGACTTCTAGGAAAGTGTCAGAAATGAGCTATTTAAGATTTCTTAACGACATCTATTTTGCTTATTCTTTGCCAGTAGACACTACAGATCATTTTCGACTTTTAAAAATATATTTGAATCCTAGGCTGGAGAAATGGCTGGGGAGCTGAGAGAACAAAGTACTCATGCAGAGGACCTGAGTTTTGGTTCTCAGCACACACATCAGGTGTCTCACAACTGCCTGTAACTCCAACTCTGAGGAAATAAGGCCCTACTCTGAACTCTGTAGGCATCTATAATGATGCCTGTGCATGTCCACACACAGACACAGACTTACAGGTATAAGTAAAATTAAAATAAAATCTTAATGCATACATATATATGTATATATATTGGATGAATTATAGCCATACTTAGATGATTCTTCTATATAATCTTACTTCAGTTTACAAGGCTTTATCCTTCATCTTCTCCATATTACTAGTTTCTTTTCCTTTTGCTGTGTTTGCATATTCTCTGCCTACTGCTTTTGCCCAGCAAAGGTCACAGATTATTTTCTCTCTAGCAAAAGGAATTCATGTGAACAGCGTCGTTTATAAGGCTGAGTTCTGCAAGACTTTCTCAGCCTAGGGTTCTATTTGTAACATGGCAGGGTGAAAACAGCAGATTGTATGAGCGTCATCATATTATGTCAGAGGATGGAAAACACGATTAAAACCAACCTGAATTGAACCAAAGAATTTTAATTGAGGTGAAATTCAAATAATTGAATTAAGAATTATAATTTACAAGGCTTGACAGTATGTGTTGATATGAAAGCTTCTAATATATATTTATTACTGAAAATTCCAAGGGCTTGTGACATCCGACACCTGTACTCACGGTGGGAGGAATCTGAAGCATCTGCGCAGTCATGTGTGACACATTTGTCATGCTTCGGTGTGGGATCCCTCCCACAGCCATCTGTCCCCTGCAGAAGCATGTAGCTGCAACAGCAAAGGGTAGTGAGGCTTCTGAGAGTACATGGGAAAACACATTCACCTATCAGTGAATCAGCCATTTTCCAACTTCTGAGACGAGAATTTATCTGTATGTATTTTAGGAACAAATTAAGCACAGGACCAGTCCAAAACCAAATCTGTTGATTAGCTTTAAAAAAATGGTAAAGAAGTGGTTCTGTCCCCACACCTGAAGAAGGAAACATATCTAAATTCTCATAATTAATGCTCAGCTGATGAGAGCTGTCTAGTGTTTCACCAACAATGTCATTTTGACTAGGGCTACAAAATTAACTAAAATAACTGCTTCTGGAAATTTTGTTTCTTCCCAAGAAAAACTATTAACATCGCAATGTTTCATAACTAATAAGCATTTAATTTCTGAAGAAGAGTTACTGATGTTAGTGATGACTGTTTTCTAGTTATAACCTATTTCATACCTATCAGTGAATGCTGAGAGCCTCGCTCACCTCAGTAGCCTAGGATTTCCAGATGTTTTTCTGATGTTTGATTGACTCATATAAAATCTCTTTTCTCATCATAAAAACAGCCAACTCCTGTGCAAATCATACATAGGATCCCAAATACATAGTCATAGCATCTTAATTAATCCTCACTACAACTCTAAGAAGTACGTACTGTTAATAGTCCATTTAATAGGTGAGATATAAAGTTGCTAAGTAACAGCCTGAGGTGATACAATCAGTAACAATCAGTAAATGCTGGGGTGTAGATTAAAAGCCAGATGGTCTGAGAAACTGCTGCCATTCAACAAGGCAGGAAAGCCTAGCATTATAAAGTAAATGGGAAATGAAAGTCTTTCCATCTGCTGTGCATGGACTATAAGGGAATTTTTCCTTAAAGATATTTTAGGAAGCAGGGGATGCACAAAAAATTACATATATACATTAAATTTGGGCCCCTCAGGCACTGACCTTTATTACTACAATTTGATTTGGAAGCCACCTTTTATAGCTTAGTTTAAAACCGCTAAACCCAGCCACTTACATAATAGAAATGCTGACATGACCTTGATTCCAGAGGTGCAAAGGGTATAATTGAATTTAAGAACAATGTATCTCATCCATTAAGTCATTAAATAGATCATAATAATCTGACACATTGGGTAAGTACTACATGAAAGTGGTTAACAATGGTATGCAAATAAAATCAGTTTGCACCATTAGCTACTGTGTTCTAGGTTGAGCTTGCCAAATATAACATTGAATTACAATACAGTCATTTAGGAAATGTTGTGAAAATATATTTAAATTGTTCCTGAACTTGATCCAACATAGAGAAGCGATGTTGGAATCTAGGGGTGTTGCCAAGTGAGTATGTGTAATTCTGATAGCTTATCTCTACCTCCTAACCATAAATACACACTTTACAACCAAACCTCTGCAATTACCCAGATGGTGTAGCCCATCTGGTTACAGAGCATATATAAACATGCCAAAATCAGACCGTTCTTCCACACAGATGTGTATTTGGTACTGTTGAGGAAAAACCATCCAGATGTTTCTGATTATACTGTCAAATGCCGAAATCCAAACAAAATCATAAGCAATGTTACAAAAATTAAAGTTATCATCCAGGTGAGTTCATTCCAGTTAAATCACCATACAAAGCCACAGTTTTTCCCATTATTTTGCAGGATGGGATGGAAGACCTGGGTTTTCCATTTGTGTTGTCTCAATTTCTCACTCACTTTGACTCTTGATAGCAGTGGGTGTCAACTTTCCTCATGTTGCGACCCTTTAATACAGTTCCTCAGGTTGTGGTGACCACAACCTTAAAATTATTTTTGCTGCTACTTCATAACTGAAATCTTGCTACTGTTATGAGTTTTAATGTAAATATTTGATATGCAGAATGGTTTTAGGCAACTCCCTTGAAAGGTTTATTCAACCCCCACGGGGATTGCGGTCCACAGGTTGAGAACCACTGCGTTAGAGGCTAAGCCATCAAGTGTATAACTATTTCAGAGCACAGAGGTACCAATGGTATGAAATGGTCCTCAGAAGTCTAACAATTACTGTGAACATGTCTTATGATTACTTTAGTTTTCCTTCGAAAATGTTCATATAGCAAATAGATTTAATAAATAGAAATATATCTAATAGATTTTTTTCAAATGATTTCTAATTACAAAAATGTAAATGTAGGCAAATGTTTTTATGGGAATACATAAAATATAAATAATACAATGACTTGTAAATTGAATTTTCAAATCTACTTACTAGGAAAGATTTATGTAAGTTAATTTAAATTTACGTAAGCTACTCAACTAGTATGGTACAGATGGAGAAAAGATGGCTAAGATTCGCCACCCTTACAATGTGGTTACTCCACTCAAGGTGTCAAAGGTCTTGTCCTGCATACTTCGTTGAGCTGCCTGGGAGCTTGCCTTGGAGACTGGAGTTGTGTAGGTATGTCAGGGTGTGTTCATAGGCTAGGTTTCACAAAGTGTTGAGAACATTCTCCCTTTGCTAAAAGAAAACTCTGGGCTCGCTGCTGAGCAATGAAGACCCTATGCAAGAATCAAATTCTCCCAGCTGGAGCCATCTAGACTGACCACCTCCCTGTCCACTCACCAGCTGATTCCAAGAAACTCAACTCTGAACAGCTGAGCGTAGCACAAACTAGAGAAAACTCAATAAAGCACTTGCTTACCTAACTCAAGTGCTTATGAGAAATAGAAAATGGTTCTATGAGGCTGATGAGGTCCTACGTAGCTCTTTCTACAGAATAGACTACTGAGAGGCTTAGTCCTAGTCAGTGTTTGTAAATCAAAACAACGCCAGTCTCTTGACTGCCCATACGAACTAGTGAACTTAATATTTACAGATAATAATGTTCCTTAGACTTATACATGGGACCTTAGTGCACAGCTACAAATCTGGAGTAAAAGCAGAACAGGTGTGATGGACTGTGGAGATGGATGACAAGTTTAAACACAAATGGGGAGCTTAATGAGAGTCTATCTAAAATATGAGAGAGGAGAAGGGGGAGAAAGACAAAGAGAGGGAGGGAGGAGAGGGGGAAAGGGAGGGAAGCAGAGGGATACGAGGAAGAAGGAGGGGGTAAAAAGAGGGAGAGCCACACAGTTATTACTATTGGAAAACAAAAGTCTTTGTTAGATTTAAAAAATTGAACCCTGCTTTTGACCTTTTAAATTCACACCAGTTCCTGATCACTATTAATCCTGATTAACTAGATTATTGTAAATTTGACCTAAGGATTAAAAATATCAATATTTGATAAGTGAGTAAGACAGTCACTGTGCCAAACCCAACTCCTTTCGAAAAACATTGTGAACCCTGTAAATGCCCTAAAATGAGAAAGAATTAAAGGTACATATGATTTTATGTTGTCTCCTTACTGTTAGCTGTTTTTGTGACTGTCTTAGGCTTCTGCCACATCACTGAGGAGCAAAGGGGGACAAGGGAACTTCATTGCCACTGCGGTGCCAGCCTTTGCACTCCTTAATAAAGCAATTAAATTAAAGATTCACAACATAAAATCTTTACACTGAGATAACCACTGAGCAATCAATGATAATTAAAAAAAATCAATCGTTCGTCTGTAGTAATTCAATTTGCCCACTTAGATATAATTGATATTGTTCGCAACTAATTATCCAAGAAAGGCCACTGAGGGACTTTTAGAGACTAAAGGAATTGAGCCAAAGATTCTTCCTAATTTGAAATGGGACTGAATGCCATGTTTTCTCAAAAAACTGATTAAGTCTTTCCTAGAAATGTAGTATTGAACAAACTCAAATGAAGTCAGGCAATCAGGATTTCATTAGCGGCAATTTAACAGGGTACCTGATGCTTCCTGGGTGACCACAGGCAGACAGTGGGACTTCTCTTCCCGTTCTCTCTTCCCTGAAACAGACATCACTGCTGCCACCATCACTATGGAGTTGTAAGCACTGTGTTATTCCTAACACAGTATCTAGAACTGTGTCTGGTCTGCTGTGGTCCTGGCATTAGTGTCACTCTATTGCTGATTAACACTGTCGTGTTGCCTTATTTTCTTCCCACATCTAGTTCCTATCCGTATTTTACATTCAAGGGCTATTGGGTCTTTTCCCCCAAATTGTGAGGGTTTTTTTTTTAATTCTCCTTTGGAAAAAAATAAGTAATTGAAATAAGGAAATGTCAAGTTTACATTTGCCATATGGCTTATATGGTAACAAGAGATTGAACCGAGACACCTTTCTCTCTCACTGGCAATTGGTGCCTCAGATAAATGGGGAGAGATAATAATAAAATAAATCAGGACCTTCTTATCACTGGAGCTTAGCTTTGCCACAGCCCTCAGGCAGTCTAAATGTCATGTTAGCAAGTTATATAACTATGCTACTATGCTACTAGCTATTTGGTCTGATATTCAAGGCAAAAGTGTCAGAGCTATCCGTACTTAAATATACTAAATTACCGACTCCTGGGGCTGGAAGGTGCACTAAGAAATTATTAGCTACTGAACCCATACCCTGGATAAGAATCTATGGCCCTCGTAGAGGCAAACCTTCCTAAATTCTACAGAACAGATATTGAACTATAGTCTACATTAAGCTCTTCACTGTCCCAAGAATTTCTCTTAGTCACTGCTATCCAGCTTCAGCTTCGGGCCATGTGTATTTGTCCTGTGTATTTGAGCCTTCTGATGCAGGCAGCATTTCTTCAGGTTCTCTCCTTATCTCACCTCTGAATCTCCCAATGCCACTAAGACACCTTTGTCTGAATATTGCCTGTTTATTTTATCAAAGTAATTTTAGAGAACTAAGTGATAATTTCAATCTATTTAAGGAATGATGGTATGGAATCAATATTTTTAGACAGCAAGCTTTTTACCACTGTAATAATTAAACAAAAGTCCAGGCAATAGGGAGCCTTCCACTGTGGTTGTTAGATTTAAAAAGAAGACAAGACATTAAATACAAATTTCAGATAAAAGCGAATGTTTCAATATATGTCTCCCCAAATATCTTTACTTACTAAATCTTTCTCCTTTTTTTTGTACTTGATTATTTTTTTCTTTCTTATCACTATTTGACTACTTGCTCTAAAAGCCGACTCCTGGGGTACTCTGTTAAAGCAGCTATTATTAAACACTTGTCATGTGAGGAAGCTGAGGGTGACTTCTAGCATTAGCACCTTGGAGATTGCAGTTCTGGTACAAGTATTTAATTGTATGATCTCAAAAGACCAGTAGAAAAATTATCCCTCAGAGAATGCAAAATCTGGAACGTGTTTCTGACAGGTCTGCCACATTCCTCCACAGCAAACACTGCCACTAGATCCTCTCCTCCACCCCCTCCCCCGACATGTGCACAAACTATAGTAACCAGCGGATGACGGCCATGGTGAGTGGAGCTGATGAAGGGCTCCACTGTACTGACTGTGCACGAGGTGGGAGAAACAGGAACCAGAGCGTGGCCCCTTAGTCCCAACCACATACCACCTATAACTCCAGCTGAGGTCATTTCTTCCAGCTTGTCACTCAGAAAGATCTGAGAAGTTGAAGAACTTTAGCGATGGTGAGTCTCTTCACCCTGATTCTTTGGCCCTATTCCCAACCCACAAAATTTATAATTTCTAGAGATAAAACCTAGAAATTTACATTTTTAAATTTCTTCTTATGTAAAACTGGTGTTAAGCAACTCTGATGGCCACTGGACTCTATTATAGACAAAAGCACATTTCAGAACCAAATTCTGAATTCTACCTTCAGATCCAGCTTTCATTAACTGTGTGCTCTTAGAAAGTGGAACGTTCTTATTTGCTGTCCTTCTGGGCTTCCATATATCCAATAAACAAATAAAGGAGAAAGGAAGAAATAGCATAAGTTATGATATTACAGGATTCAATGAAATCACAAATAATCATCATGACACCGCAGTCAGAGCAGCAGTAGTCACTTAAGAGTATTCCTGTTGAGATCCAAAGTATTACCACTGAAGCCACTGTACTTACAGTCTGCTTTTATTTCTAGATAACCTATTTAACTCTGCCCAGTTCTACCAATATCTTCCATTGCCTGCTGAGAAAAGGGGCTAGAACTGACGATGCCATGGAGTAAAAGATTCTATCTGCGTATTTCTCAGTCCTCTAGAGGGCACAAAAACTCGAAAGGCCATCCTCCTGTGATAAAGACAATGTGTGATGGTCAAGATAGAGTTGACTTTGAGGGACACTGGGGCCAACACATGGAACTAGGTTTGAAGTGGCCGTAGCATATATGCTGAGTCCTTCTGATAATGTACACATATATCAAGATTTTCCTTTAACAAAGACCTTGGATTGTTTAGAACATGAATCTCAAAGCTGGAATGTGTTGGTTGGTTGCTTGGGGTTTTTTTTCCCCCTTTGAGATAGAATCTCACTATGTTTCCCACACTGGACTAGAGATCAATCACTAGCCTTCTGTCTCAAACACATTTTTCTAATAATAAAATGAATGTTTAAGAAATATAATTCAGAAAATACTATATAAGGAAAAAATTAAAATCACTTCCAATTGCCATCTGGAGGTAAACAAAATCAACATTTAATGTATTTCTGTTAGGTATTTTTTAATTATAATTTTTCATTAAGTCTTTAAAATTTTCTTTTTTTTTGTTTTTTTTTTGAAATTCAGTTAACTTTATTTAAATTGAAAAACATTTCCTGAAACTGTATTTAGCGTCAAGATCATTTATAAAAATCACCAGTATTTCTAATGTAAAAAGTTTATGTAAAAAGAACCAGTTTTTACTTTGGAGTTTATTCTTTAAACAAATTGTGAAGAGAAAGAAAAAGTAGGTTATTTACAGAAGATATCTACATATGTACTCGGGTACAAACTCGATGACAGAAAAGACTTTAAAACATGCTGGCATCATCTCAGAAGCAGTTCTCAAAGGGGATTAGTTGTCTCAGATTCTAGCAATGCCTAAGATGCCTCTTCATCTTCGATCTTGGGAGCCAAATAATATTTTAAGTGTCCCATGTCAGAAATTTTGTATTCTACAACAAGAGGTACATCTGCAGACATACTGAGTGTTACCGTAGGAGACAGTGGTGTGGCTTTTGTGAAAAAGTTCAGATACCTCAGTGCAAAAGTTAGCTGAACCTGCTCATTCATGTCTATGGTTACAGCTTCCTCCTCTTTATCAACGTTACTTGTTTGTGACAACTTAATGTGTCCGTTTCCAAGCTCTCCACTTGCAGAAAACGTCACCCCGTTCTTTGCACAGGATATTACCACAGCATCTCCAATATGGCTAAGGTCTCGGCATATGCGTGCAAATTCACCAGAAGGCATCTTCACTACACAGCTGTACTCCTCCTGTTCAGGGATTCCAAGTTGCTCAACATCTAAGTCCATTAACTTCATTTCATAGTCTGAAACTTTCTCTTGATTTGGTGCTTCAAATACAAGCGCTAAGGTGTCAGCGTTATCTTCAGCCCTCAGTGTAATTATGTCTTCATTGCCAGCACATTTTAATATTTTGGACATGCTGGTGAGGTTCACGCCCATGGCCAGGTTGCAGTCGCAGCGGTACGTGTCAAAGCCTTCGGAGCGCAGAGTGAGCTGCACCAAGGAGATGTGCGACGAGTCCATGCTCTGCAGGTTCACACCGCCCGAGCTGATGTCCCAGCAGGCCTCGTTGATGAGGTCTTTGAGAGCCTCCAACACCTTCTTCAGGATGGAACCCTGGACCAGGCGAGCCTCGAACATCGTGGCGGAGTCGCGACAACTAGATGCTAGCTAGATACTGAGGGAAGCGAGGTCTGGCCGCCGAGCTGTCCCGGTTCGCGATGCAGAAGTGGCAGCGAAGACCCAGAGGGAACGACTCTAAAATTTTCATACATGCAGACAATATATTCTGATCATAGTCACTCTTCTGTTTCTCCCTCTAACCCTTCCAGGTCCACCCCAGACTTCTCCAACCCCTCCTAATTTCCAAGTGCTCTTTTAAACTTAAGTGAACTTCCCATTTTCTCCTCTATAGGTTCAGTGTAGCTGGCTTTATGTTGAGGTCTTTGATCCATTTAGACTTGAGTTTTGTGCATGGTGATAGATATGAATTTATTTTCATTCTTCTACATGTTGATATCTAGTTATGCCAGCACCATTTGTTAAATATGCCTTCTTTTTCCATTTGATATTGTTTGCTTCTTTGTCAAAAATCAGGTGTTTGAAAATGTGTGGATTAATATCCAGGTCTTCGATTGAGTTCCATTGGTCTTCCTGTCTGTTTTTATGCCGATACCAGGCTGTTTTCAGTACTGTAGCTCGGTAGTAGAGTTTGAAGTCAGGGATTGTGATGCCTCCAGAATTCTTTTATTGTACAGGATTGTTTTGCTTATCCTTTTTTTTTCCTTTTCCATATGAAGTTGAGTACCATTCTTTCAAGGTCTGTGAAGAATTTTACTGGAATTTTGATGGGTATTGCATTGAATCAGTAGATTGCTTTTGGCAAGATTTGTCATTTTTACTATGTTAATTCTACCTACCCAAGAACATGGGAGATCTTTCCACTTTCTGGTGTCTTCTTCAATTGCTTTCTTCAAAGATTTAAAGTTCTTCTCATACAGGTCTTCCACTTGTTTGATTAGAGTTACTCTGAGATATTTTTATGCTATTTGTGCCTATTATGAAGGGTGAGGTTTCTCTGATTTCTTTCTCAGCCCATTTAACATCTGTGTACAGGAAGGCTACTGATTTTTTTGAGTTAATCTTGTATCCTGCTACATTACTGAAAGTGTTTATGAGTTGTAGAAGTTCCTTGTTAGAATTTTTGGGGTCACTTATGTAAACTATCATATCATCAGCAAATAGTTTGACTGCTTATCAGTTTTTTACAAACCACAAATACTAAGTTGTGGTAGCACTGTTGGTCAGTGCCAAATCTATATTTGCTACTTCAACACATTGAATTTCTGATCTTCATTTTAAAAGCAAACACTACTGACTATATTAGCAAACATAAGTGGGGTTAATATGTTGTCCCAAATTGGGATAAGTGGGAGTGAGAAAGTTATTCACCACCCTGTAATCCCCTTTGTGTTCTCATTATACCAACTAGAGTGCTCGTTACTGATGACATCACTTCCTGGTTTGATCCATATGAAGATAAAGCTCTCATACTTGATTTAGGAAGACAGCGCCCTCTTCATTTTACATCTCAGTTCCTTCTCTCTTTTTTTTTAAACCTGATTCCTATCCCATGCCCTCCCCATATATGTCTCTGTGAATGCTCCCCCTCACTCTGTCTCTCTCTCTCTCTGTCTCTCTCTCTGTCTGTCTCTCTCTCTCTCTCTCTGATAAGCCTTGAACTTTCAATATAAAATGCTGTATTTTTAGTTCTATGTGTCATATAGGTTAAAAAATAAGAGCTTATCCTGTAGTCATCCTTCCAGACTGTGTATATGATAAATAAAATTAATATTAGCTTGAAACCCAGAAGGTCAAGTACCAAGTTTGGGGTCTAAGCTCCGTTACTAACTTCAATTATGACCTTGGATAAGTCGCATCCTCTCTTTTTGTGTTTCTATCTTTGTTTCTCTCTGACTCTCTGTCTCTATCTCTTTCTGTGTGTATGTGATTTATTTTAATAATATTTTTATTCTTTGAGAATTTTATAAAATATATTTTGATCATATTCTTTCCCTTCCTCCAACTCCTTCAAGACCATCTCCCATTTTGCTACCACCTAACTTCATGTTCTTTCTCTTTTAAAAGAGTAAAAGAAAAAAACAGCATTGTATTGTCTCCTGAGTATGAGGCCTGCCCTGTGGTGTGGTTGTCAGAGGCAGCATCACATTGAATAAAACTACCTTCTTCTCTCCCAACAGCTAACTGTTGTCAATAGCTTCTTAGCTTTGGGTTGGACTTCATGTCTCTTCCCCTCCTCCATGCTGGGAGTTTGCCCAGCCTGGGCTTGTGCAGGCCTTGTGCACAGTGCCACTCTCTGTGAGTTCATATGTGTATCTGCCCTGTTGAGTCTGAAAATGCTATTTTCTTAAAGGCGTGCACCATCTCTGGCCCTTATACTCTTTCTGCCCCTCTTCCATATAGATTCCTGAGCCTTGACAGAAGCGGTTTCATATAAACATTCCAAAAACAAATAATTTTGGATATCCTTTCCAGTCCTAACAAATCATACTTCTGAACATTCATGTTCAGAACATAATACCTTTGAATGTTTATTCTTTTAAAAACAACTCATTTGGAAGTATTTACCTATGAATATCAAATATCTTTACTTACATTCCTTGCACAAATTTAACCCAAGGGATAATGTCCATAAAGATGCTCTGTCCTAGAACTTTCTTGTCTTTAATCTGGTCACATCCTTCCTCAATACTGTTGCATTAGAAACTGCTACTCTGGATGCTCGCTGGCCCTCCTCTCTGGAGGTTACATGTCTATGTGGCCAAGAGGAGTTCTTCACGTGAAACCACCTTTTCCTTTCTAGACCATGCCCTTCCCCTTGTCACAAGACCCAGATTTCCCTTCCCACAAAGTATAATTTACTTCAAAGATTCACTTAAGTTTCCACAATTCTCTGTTCTTGTAAAGGTGGGCTATTCTAGCCAAAGAGTCATCAAAGAATTTCTGAGGCAAGAATATTTATTTGGAGTTGTAGACAAAGCTTATATAGGTGTGATGGGTTGTACACGCTTTTACTCAAGTCTGTTTCAACTGCTTGGACATAAGGTGAACAGTCCATTGGAAGATGGTAAGAAACACACATTTGCACATTCTCTTTACATTTAGAAATGTGTGAAGTACCCTGCTCATTAGTGAGATGTATTATATTATAAAAAGAACATAGGAAATAGAGGAAAATGACCATACATAGACTTGTGGCCACGTAAGAGGAAGGAGAGGACAACGGGGACAGGATGAGAAGCCACAGACTTCTCACACTAGACTCCAACTACATTCAGATTCTGAATCCAAGGATAATTTACAATATGTTGTTTGAGCTTCAGTTTGCCACACGAGTGGATACAAAATGCTAGATATTATAGTAACAGATATTAATAATAACAATATATTATTAAACCTGATTCTTGTGCTGACATGTTTTCTGTGTGTGTATTTGTCTATTTTCCATTGGCTCTCTGGAAATCTCATTAAGAAAAGAAAAGGAATATCTTTAGACTGACCTAGTCAGCCCTGAATTAACAAGAAATCCTGAGGCCAAAGTCTGTAAATCGTATACCTCACTTCGCTGTTTGTCATATCACAGTGTTTTCAGGATTAGAAGCAGTAGCTCCCAAACTTGGCTTTGTAGGTTGCATTACTGTGCCATTTTGAGAAGACAAAAGGAACTGTGCATGAATTTTAAAATGGTTTTAGCTGCATTTTTATTCACACAAATATTTTACCTTGGAAACTTTGGCCCAGTCTACAAATTAACTGGATGGCATTGAACAAGTTATTTATCCTCTTGGGTACTGAATTTCTTTAACTATAAAATGAGAGGGTGGATCGGATATTCTCTATGGTTCTTTGCCAGTCTAAGGCTTTAATATTGCCTGTGACTTTATGACCAGTTGTGCCTAGGGCTGTTTAACAGAGAAAATTGCAGAACGTGAAAAACTGTTAGGACTTAGCAAAGGGAAATGACCATTCATCAGGACATGGGGTGCTGTTAGAAAGTAGTGCAGAGTTCCCTGAGCAACTCAAGTCTGAAAAGAAAGTTAAAATGTGGGCTTTTGCAGTCTTGCAGAATAAAGTTAAAAAACTAGAATGTAGTAAGAGGCAAGCAGCGGGCTTTATCCCGCTGCCCGGCTAGTTTAGCCCCAAAATAATTACACAGAAACTATATTTATTTAAACACTGCCTGGCCATTAGTTTTAGCCTCTTATTGGCTAATTCTTACATCTTGTTTTAACCCACTTTTATTAATCTGTGTGTCACCACGAGGTCGTGGCTTACCAGGAAAGATTTAGCATGTCTGACTCTGGCAACTCCATGGTGGCTCTCTTTGACTCTGCCTTCTTCCTCCCAGAATTCTGTTTTGTCTAATCCATCCACCTAAGGGCTGCCCTATCAAAAGGCCAAGGCAGATTCTTTTTAATACAATTTCTGTGTGGTTATTTCGGGGGCTAAGCTATCCGGGTGGCGGGGAGCTGGAAGGGATGCAGCCGGCTCCTCTTACTACACTAGAATGTCATATCTTCCAAATTGCTGTACTAAAAGAAAAGCCTTAAAGCTCTAAGAGGTTTGCTTTCTAGAACAAGATAATGCACGCACACGCACGCGCACGCGCACGCACACGCACACGCACATACACACATGAGATACAGAGAGATAAAGCGTAAAACACCTGACAATCTGTTGTTTATACTTTTATTTAATGTAATGACTTCCTTTAGCATTTTTATCCAAGAAACTCTGAAAGTTAGCCATCCATGTTTTAGTGAGCACCTGTAGCATGCTAATTTTGATCCTCACTTTCACCATCAGAAATAGTTATCTTAGTTCATTCAGGCTGATATTAGACAATGCAATTAACTAGTGGTTTTGTTTATTTATCAGAAATTTATTTATCATAGTTCCAAGACTAAGGTGCCAGCAGATTTACAGTCTAAAGAGGCACAATTCTCCTGTGTTCACTGGGTGAGAGGAAAGATCTCTTGAATCTCTGTTATTTAAACCTCTTAATGCTATCACCATGGAGATCAGGATCCCAGCACAGGAATTTGAAGGATCACAAATATTCAATCCAGTACATCCTCCTGAAGTCATACGAGTGTGATTCTAAGCTGAAGAAGAGCCTTAAAGCTGGTGTCAATTCCCACAAATTCTACTAGTTATAATATGAGGAAATGAGGCATTCACCTACGTTATTAAGCTGAATCATGATACAGTCATCCAAAATACCCCGTCATAGTGTCCAAAGCCTCATCAGGCCTTCACCTTTATACTAAAGAATAAGTCTCAAAGTGCACAGCATACCTTTGATCTTTCAGAAAAAAACAAACAAAAAAAAAAAACAAGCTTCATACTTTGAGTCCAAATCTTTTGCAACTAATCAAAATACAGGAAGTTGCAAGGCAGTGTATGAAACTCTGACAAGCCCCCTTTGAAAAAAGGAAGTTCAATAACTGTAGCATTAAAATGCTAAGTACAGTATATACCATACTTGGTTCCTGAATTTTAACTCAATTTGTTATATGATATATTCGTACAGTTCTGCTCTTGTTCTAAAACAGTTTGTTGAACACAAAGAATACACAAGCAATTACCTGAAAATCAGTTACACATATCAATACATTTTTTGTGCCCTAACATATCTGATTGAAACATACTACTGAAATGTGGGGCTTCTGTGAGCATTGGATAGAACAGTGTCTACAGTGAAGGGGTTGGTGAGAGAATGAGGAGAAATTTTACATATGTACATATATTCCTTTCAACTTAGGAAGTTTCAGGATGGCAGGATAACCTCTGTGCTTACACTTTGCTTAACATTTTATTTAACTAACACCTGTGTAGTGTTTACTATGTTACAGGCCCTTCAATGCTTTATAAATGGTAGTTCTTAATTTTTTTCATAAGAACCTCACAAAGTAGACACCATTATCATGATCATTTCAAGGATCTGAGGTAGAAGAGAGTTAAGCTACTTGTTTAAGGCCCACACCTAACAAGCAGTGGCTCTCGGGGTGTCTGCTCCTCTGGGAGTAGGGCATTATTTATGGACAGGGTTGGGTTACTAAATGCTCCGGATGACCCAGGTCCCTCAGCACATCATTTCTCCACTGTGAAAGCGCCGCTCTCACCTTCTGGCAGCTTCCATCTCTGAACTCTAGTGATTGTTTCCCAGGCTGCGCCTCCCCTCTCAGATATCCTTAAGAAAAAAGACATGATGAAATTAAATCAAAGTATTTTAAGGACAATCTCCAGAATAATTTTTCTTGACAAGTTGAGGCTGGTGATCTAAATTTAGAAGAAAATGACAAGATGTTGGAGATCTCGTTTACTGGATCTGAGCTCCTAACCACTTTTACCATTCGTATAAAACCATCTTTCTTTTGTGTTTGTAGGTTGATGTGGATGAGTTCTCATTGGCTTTAAAGAACAAAAGATATCCATTTCTATAAATATGCTGCCAACGAACATTAGGAAGCATCATCTAAGCACTCCAAAGCAGCAATATAAGAAGACTTGCTGAGGCCCACTATGATGGCTCAGCAGGCAAAGGCACTTGCTGTCAAGCCTGACAACTTGGGTTCTATTACTGAGATCCACATGGTGGAAAAAGAGAACAGAATCTAGTAGTTTGTCCTCTTATCTCCACACACACATGTGTGCGTGTGTGTGTACATACACACACACACACACACAAATATACGCACCCACACAAAATAAATAAATGTAACAAAAAAATTGTTAAAAAAGAAATTTTGCTTGAGGGGTTGTTTTTCCATAACAAAATCTTTAAAGGGAGCTATTCACACACCAGAAGACAGAATACTCATGCAATGGGACACAAAGCAATCATTTAAAAGAATAAGGACTATCCATCTGTATTTTCAAAAAAGATTATATATATATATATATACATATATAGTGTGTGTGTGTGTGCAGTATGCATGTGTGTGTGTTTTGTGCATGTGTGTAAGCAAAATCCATTCATACTATTAAATTCTTATGGATCACATAAGATATAGCAGGAATATTTGTTTTGTATGTCTATAACATTCAGACATGTTCAGACTCAGACAGGGAAAGTCTACAGACCACTTAGAAAGTGTGCTAGAGAATGTGGTGAAGGCAAGGGTGGTGAAAAGGAAATAAATTTTACTTGACAGTCTTCCACTTGCTTTTGGTGGGTGAGATTCACCAAAGCATAGGCAAGCAGATGGAAACTATTAAATGATTGGACAGAGACTGAGAAATAGCTACAAATACGCTGTGTATTAGTTTGACAATCTGACTCATGACGCATATTACATACCACTTTATTCCCCATTTCATTCACAACCTTGCATAAATTTCTGTGCTAGCTTTACTAGGCTTCTGTTTTGCTGATGCTGAGGCTTTGGAGGTTGAACGTTCACTAAGTCTTAAAGAGGGAGGGAACTGTCCTCCAAAGACTGGCAAGTCAATAGTTAGTGGAGTTGTTTTATTCTTGTCTGTCCCTTTTAGAAACA
>NW_004949096.1:24007708-24039583 GCF_000317375.1 Microtus ochrogaster
TATTTTACAAAGGCCATTACCACATTTCATGCTGTTAAAATAAAAATTTTATAGGTTTAACCAGGAGTACATATAGAAGCCAGAAAATTAAAAAATAAGTCATTGGTGAGTGGATGCCTCAAGAGAAGGTGGATAGGAAAAAAAGCAGGTAAAATGAAAATAGAGAAGGAAATACCTAGAGTAAAAGGTTTCAAGCATGCAGGAGGGTAGAGATGGGAAATGAAGTGTTAATGGAATTCTTAATCAAATGAATGGCACGTGGAAAAGCTATAAAGAAACCTACAATCTCCAAATGCCCCCAAAAATCAGTGAGAGGGGGACAACAGAACGCAGGTAGCATAAAAGGAGAAAGGGTGTATTGGTGGCTAAAGGCTAGAGAAAGGATAGGGTGTGCTAAGAGAGGAGAAGGTAAGGAAAAGATTATCCCAAACTAAGGATGCATGAAGAAGCCTCATGGAAATCCACTAGTTTGCAAGCTAATTGGAAAACATAAAAGTACTTTTTAAAAGGTTTTTGAGCATAAGTACTCTGCATGGGTGCACAGCGCTGTTCCCAAAAATATAAGTTATTAAACAAAAAAAATCTAAGTTCTAGGCATGATATAGATATGCTCCAAAAGTTATTGTTTTAGAGAGACCCCAGAGACACCCCGAACCATGCAGGCTATCGCTACTGCTCTTGACCTCCACCATAACTAGATAATAAAGCCCCATAGCTGAAGATACGACTCACTTTTTATGTGAAACATAGGGAGCTCCACCTGGAACGGACCAGGAAACATTCTCCCTGACACTACTTCTGAGCGCTGGAAGTGCAAAGCAGGTTGCTGTGGGATCAGAGATATCAGTGGTTTTGACCACCAGTGGACCCTGCAAACTACGAGGCTGAGTGACTGCCGAGTGTGCCCACTGGTGCAATCCTACATTTGATTTCAGATGAGACCTGTGCCACAGGAGGAAATTTATTTACAATACTGTAAAACTTAGTTAAAAGCTCATGACTGGGGAGATCATAGGCCCTAGCGTAGAACACACTGTTGTTTTGTTGAATGCCCATGCGGTCAAACTACATTATATTTATGTATATAACCAATGATTTGTGCTGTTCTCAGCTTTTATCAAAGAAGCTACTTTTTGCTGTGTGTGGCAGTTAATAAATACAGAGACTAAAAACTTGCTAAAGTGCCGAGTATGAATAACTATCAATATAAATTAGTTTTGGGTTTTTTGTTGTTGTTGTTGTTGTTGTTGTTGGCAGGTCTCAGGCTAGCCCGGAACTTGCTAAGTAAGTGACTTGGACCACAGAGATCCTACTTTTGCCTTACAATTACTGGGATTAGAGGTGCAAACCACCATGCCTGGTTAAACCATCATGCTTCAATCAATAGATAGATAGATAGATAGATAGATAGATAGATAGATAGATAGATAGATAGATAGATAGATATGTATATACATATATATTCTCGCATGTTTGAGTCTTTTGTCTGCATGTACATATAACATATGCATGCAGTGCCTGATTAGGCCAGAAATTGGAACTGGATCCCTGGGACTGAGTTTATAGAAGTTTATGACCTGCCTTGTGTGGCCAACTCTTCACTCCAAGTATACAAACAAAATATGAAACTTAAAAAAATTCATTCTTAACTAGTACAAGATACTGGAACATTTCCTGATTTATTTTAGTAGCTATCACTTAAAAAAATTGGTTATGGTTCAGAATTGTGCCATGTATAGTATAGAACACAGCAGATTTTAAAACATAGACAAATGCTCCACACATATCAAATGAAGAACCAAATTAACTAAATTGAAAACATGCTTTAGTTTAGTTTTTCATTAGTTATACATTTCATATTGTTCCTCCCTGTTTCGTGACTTGCACTCTTGAACAGGGGCAGGAATTCCTGTCCTAAGGTTGGATAACATCTGGCCAGAGCAATAGGATGTGTGGTAAGACAGAAAGCAGAGCAGCTGGAAATCAGGGAGCAGGACTGTCTTCACCAATACCGCATGGATTTGGGCACCTCTTTGACATTATATTATGCATTGTATTAAACTCACATTTTCAGTCTCTCAGAAAACAGCTTGTATTTTGTAGTTGTAAAAGAATTTTTGTGTTGTTTAATGATTCGAGTTAATCTTAAACAAGGGCTTATGAAATGTGAGATGCTGTGAGGAAAATGTGCATCAATTCTTGCTTCCCTAGAGGAATCGTGGTGCTTTTAATAATAGATACTAATAAATGTGCTATAATTCTTTCGAAAGTTAAAAAAAAAACAACTTTGGGTTGAATACACGGGGAACTTCCTTGGTGTGTAAAAACTAAATCATACATAACCTGAATAACAGATGTGCCAGTTAGGTCCTTGCTGGCAGCAAACATATTTATCTTGGTGTGTTTAGAAAAGGTGTTAGTTGTGGGGTGTCATATTACTAATTATTGTGTGTAATAGGAAACCAAAGCAATGGCGGCTTAACTATGATAGTACCGACCTGTGAAAGCCTAGAGGGAGGGATCACTGAGCTGGCCTGTTTCCATGGTGTAAAAAGACTAGAATGCTCCTGGGGTTCTGGCAAATTCGTACAGTATCTAAGGGACAGGAGAAAGGAGGAGGGGAGTAACCATGTGTTCCTGACCTTTAAGGCTATGTCCAGGAAATCACATATTCCATTTCGTGTTCAGCCATTTAGTTATGGTTTGAATCTGATATGAGCCTCATAGACTTATGTGTTTGAACACTTAATCCCCAGTTGCTGATGCTGTTTTGGGAGGATGTGGAGCCTTATAACTGGGACACTGGGCTGGGTTGGCAGACCTGGAGATACAGAGGGAGGAGCTAGAACACCACTGCTTCCTTGGCTTCCGTCAATCGCAGATCTTGAGGCTTCTTGATCAATTCCTCGTGTAAATATTGGAGTTCTGATTGTGCAATTGAATAAACTGACTAACAAAGCACACTCTGAGTCAGAGCCTAGAGCTAACACTTAGAAGAGGCGATGGGTGTGGAAATAGGAAACGGGCACTAACTGAACTCTGTAAGGATAAGCCTTGGGCCTCTGAAGAGAAAATCACAGTCAGTCCCACCACTTCCTATCCTATTGATGGTGAAGGTATGTCCCACAGGAGAATCTAATTCCTTAGCCAAACTGACACACTATGGGTCCTTTCCTTCCTTCAACATCACCATGGCCACAGTTCATTCATTTGACAAATCACATCTTTTATTTCCTTCTTTGCACCTTCCAAATGTGTCCTATTGTGTCTGGAATAAAATACCAACTCTTGACTGTGGTTTAGAAGGCTGCACAGGACCCAACACCTATCACTCAAGGCAACTTGAAGTCAGTACCACCTTTTTAATTCGGTTACCATGCAAAAACTGCTGCCTTCCCATCTGTTCTCAGAAGTCAAGTAATTTCTACCAAAAGGCCCCTGCACTAGCTGTAACATCTGCTTTCAACATTCTTTATCCTGTACACAAATTTTTAGCTCTTGTGTTCAGATGTCAGTTCATATTTCATCTTCTCCAGGACCTTTTCTGACAATGTGATCTGAAAAACAAAAACTGGAAGTGCTCACATTCTAATATTCTTTCGAATAACTCTGTCTTAGCGATTCTTATCACCTTCAGAGATTGCCTTGGTTAGTAGAAGCTCAGAGATAGACTGCTTGCCTAGCATGAGTGAGCCCTTGTGTTCAAATCGAATCCCAGGAAAGAAAGAAGGAATGAAAGAACAAGGAAGGAAAGAAGGAAGAAATCTTTTTGCTTGCTTTGTGTGTTTATTATTTTCTCTTTCCACATCACTATCAAGATCTCAGTTAACCAAGAGGATTTTCTTATTTCTCTGTCTGGTACATTAGGTTGTTCAGTGAGTACTTGTCAAGATAATAAACATATATCTGGATTCTCATTAGAGTTCTGTTACACTATTACAAGGTGTGGTGATTTACATGAGAAATGTCCCACATAGCCGCAGGTATTTGAACACTTGGTCTCTAGTGGTGGCACTGTTTGAGGAAGTTGAGGAAGTATGGCTTGGTGGAGGAAGGATGCCACCGGGGATGACTTCCTTCACTGTTACCTTTGTTTTATCTTCTTTATGCTTACGTTTGAAGATGTGAGATCTTAGCTGCCTGCTCCTGCTGCCATGACTCCCCAGCATGAAGGACTCTTATTCCTTTTGAACCACAAGCTCAAATAAAATCTCTCTTCTGTAAGTTGCCTGGTTGTGGTGTTTAATCACAGCAACAAAAAAGTGACTAATACACAAGGTAACATACAGGACATGGTTTGATAGGCCCATGAGTTCTTCTTTGCCTCTTCAGTGTATAGCAGTCTAGGAATATTGTGTTTGATGGCAGCAAAAATTACCATCCTTGCCTTTGTGTTCAGATGACCACCTCTGCATGCTCTTCTTGTTTGCTTGCTTGCTCAAGAATACATTATTCCATTTAAGATTCACTATAAATCCAGAATGATTTCATATTGAAATTTCTCAATGTATCTGCAAAGACTATTTTCAGCATGATGACACATTCACATCTGCCCAGGATTATGAACTGAACAACTTAACTCAACACTGAGCTAATTAAAGCCTATTATTTCTTAATGCAATAATATCCCTTACTGATGAGATTCTGATCTTGGAACTATTACAACTGCTAGTTGATGCTACATGCCACAAGAAACACTGTATAAATATTAGGTAATACAGAAAGGAGAATTTCTATATTCCACACAAATAATATAGAGGTGACAGGTGAAATATGGACAATAATCATTTCCAGAGTACAGAATTAAGAATGCATTTATTTCTTAGCTGCCAATGTCTCCCTAGGAGTAGCTGGATTCTTTATATGGCTAGTCAGTATGGGAAATTTCTGGGTGTGTATGGCAGGTTTTTTTATAATGTTGGTTATCAATAACTTGTTGGAGAAATTACTTTTACATGTGCATTTACTATTAAATGGGTTCAGCAGCAAATCTTTCCACATCACTGTTGAGGAGACAGTTGGAAAAATCAGGATTTTTGGATCAGTTAACATGGGAGAAATTTAAAGACAAGTGTACAGAGGAAACTCAGAAGCTTATGGTAAAAGTTGAGATGTTATGTCAACTTTTTAAGTAAGTTATCTGGGGATAAGACAACTACTCAAAGAACTGGTCAGAGTTAGAGGCATCAGTCTGTGAACTTGACTTAATTAAGAAACATCTGATTGGTTAGTAAAGACCATGTCTCGGTGTCTTCCAGAGACAACTCCATCGGGAGGGTTTTGCCCAGGTGAATGGACTGGTCCCTTGACAGCATTACTGGGATGTGGTAAAAGGTAAGAGGTAGGGCCTACTTAAAAGTAACCAGGGGGTGGGTCTGTCCTTGGGGTCTGTATTGTGCCCTGGCTCTTTCTAATAGTCCTTTTTCTTTGTTTGCTGAATGTCATGGTGATACTTTATTCTGCCATACCCTACACACCATGATGGACTAATACCTCTGAAACTATGAGACAAAAAAAAATCTATTCATCCTCTTAAATTTTTATGACAGTATTATCACAGTGACACAATAGTAAGTAACAATAACAAGTTTCCGAGCCCAGGGTACAAATGGGTTCCTTTCTTTTGGTAAATACACATAACCAACAAAGCTCCAGGGCTTTAAACAGAAAAACATGGCTTCTTACTGGGAATCATACTTACAAAATCTAGCAGACTGCTAGTGACATTTAAAACCAAATAAAACTTTTTCCTCCCAAGTGACTTTTGGTTGTGGTTTTGATCACAGCAATAGAAAACAAACTAAGACAACACTTTAATGAAACTTGACCTCAAGGAAATAGAAAACCCAAACATATCAATCAATAGTGAAATTGACTTTATAATATAAAATAACTCTTAAAAGTGCCCATCAACAACAGATGAGCTCGCTGTTGGATTCAAATATTTAAATAAGAGCTAACAGAAATGGTCAAATTATCCCAAAATTTGAAGAGTAGGAAATTCTTTCAAATTCAGTTTACAAGGAAGGATATGTACACACACAACAACAACCTACAAGCTAAGCATTCTTGATGGGCATCAAAACAAAATCCTCAACCAAATACTAGCAAAGGAATACAAAAAGCATATTAACAAAAATAATCACTGTGATCAGTAGGATATACTCTAAGGTCCTAAGGACAGTCAGTTTGCAAATTAATAAATGTGATGTACTACATCAACAGAATGAAGTTTTAGACACACGCTCATCTTAACAGATGCAGAAAAGTATCTGATAAAAATTCAACAATTCACAATAAAAATCCTGAAGAAGTTAGTTGTATTGAAGAAAAATATTTCCACATAATAAACACCACAATAAACATCATGCCAAAGAAAGAAAAGCTAAATCCTTTCTATCTAAGTTCTGAACAAGATAAAACAGACCACCATCACTACTTATTCAACCCAGTATTGAGAGTCCAAACCAGAAGAGTAGGGCAATAGAAATAAGCAAAGAACATCTCAATGATGGTGGAATGCATCAAATTGTCACTGTTTGAGAAAGACATGATCATTATATACAACAAACTATAAAGGCTTCATCAAAAACCAGTTTGAACAAATAAATCTGGCAAAGTTTCAACACACAGACATCAGTAACGGTTTTACATGCCAAGAGCAAAAATCTGAACAGAACAAATCAATATTGCAATAGCTTTAAAAATATGCAGGACTAAATTTAACCAACAGTATCTATCAGCTAATGAATTTATGTGATGTATGTACACGATGATATATTATTCAGTCTTTAAAAATTTGGAATAGTATAGTGGGATCTAAGGGCCATTATATTTATTGAAATAAGCCAGAACAAATAGTTCTGGATGATCTCACTTATAGGAGGGGTTTTGAAAAGTTAATCTCATAAAAAATTGATCAGCAAATGCTATCAGACACTAAGAAATGTTGGAGGTTGGGAGGTGATGTGGGAGGTTTTTCTGTATATGTGATGCTTTCATTGATTAATGAATAAAGGGCTTCTTTCAGCCTATTGCAGCACAGAATAGAGCAAGGCGGAAATTCTAAGTAGAGATAGAGAAGAAAAGAAGACAGACTCAAGGAGAAGCCATGTAGCCACCAAAGGAGACAGACGCCTGAGAACCTTACCGGTAAACCATGAGCCTTGTGGTAAAATACAAATAATAGAAATGGGTTAATTCAAGATGTAAGAGCTAGCTAGGAATACGCTAGAGTCATTGGCCAAGCAGTGTTGCAATTAACATAGTTTCTGTGTGGTTATTTCAGGTCTTGGTGGCCAGGGAAACAAATGAGCAGACTCATAATACAGGGAGGGATACAAACAATTGGTCAATGGGTACTCACTCACAGCTAGATAGGAGAAATAAGGCCACAGTAAGGTGTCTTTAGATAATATACTGTATAATTCAAAATAACTGGGAACACTTTCAATGCTTTCCCCACAAAGAAATGATAACTGTTTGAGGCAATTAGCATGTTATCTTTGATTTGGACGTTGTACAATGGAACACCATAGGGTACCTCATAAATATGCACAATTTAAAATAACAAGTTAAGCAGGATGGGGGTGCATACCTTTAATCCCAGCACTTGTGAGGCAGAAGCAGGCAGATCTCTGTGAGTTCAAGGCCAGCCTGGTCTACAGCATGAGTTCCAGGACAGCCAAGGCTACACAAGGAAACCCTGTCTCAAAAACCTAAATAAATAAATAACAAGTCAATAAATACCAAATCCGAACTACTAGTTACCAGGAACTGAGGAGAAATATCTACATGACATTTGTTCTAACTCTTACAGAGACAGATGTTCTTTTTTTTCTGGCATAATATATCCATTAGAAGAATTCTGTCACCAAAATTCAGAAATCAGGAACCCAAAACATGAGATTCATGGCCCTAAGATCTCCTGGTCCCATGAGAAAAGGCTCAGCAAGTACCATAGTTCTTCCTACCCTCCTTGGTGGGCCTATACCTTGAGCACGTAATTGTCAGAGAATTATCCAGTAAGAGTTAAGATGTTAGTCTGGTCATAAGGTTTAACAAGTATGGTCAACACCTGCAGTTTGGGGCTAGAGAAATGGATCCATGGGTAAAGTACTTTCTACACAAGCGTGAGGACTTATTGGAGTTCAGATGCCAGGACTCACATATATATCAGTGGGTGTGGCAATCTCAGCACATGGAGGCTGAGACAGGAAATCCCTGGAGCAGAGACAGACATAGGGGTTCCAAGAAACAAGATATCTAGCTGGCCCAGCTGAAACAGTGAGTTCTGGGTTCAGCAAGAGACCCAACCTCAACATATAATGTGGCGAGTAATGCACTTCAGACCTCCAACATGCACCTTTGTACATGCATGCATCCATATACAAAAAAGCATGCAAACATATATGCATATGTACAAAGGAAAGCTCAAATTAATGAGACTGCCATATTTCTATATAACTCTGGATCCTCAGCATTCCTGGATGGGACTCAACACATGGACAACTGAACAGTGTGGATGGAATGATGCAACTGCTGAATTAGATTGAGAAACACAAAAGCTGTTCTCTAGAATGGAGCTTTAGAGCAGCGATCCTGCAACCTGTTTGGAGGCTGGAGCTAGATGTAAGTTACAAGTGGTCCAGTGGCCCTTGGTAAACCACAACTGTAATAGTCTGTGTTTTCTAATTTCAAGTAATTCTCTTCTTTCCTCCCTCTTTCTTCATCTCATCCCCAAGCCCTAAGGTCTTCAAAAAATATATGACAAAGCTGGGTGGTGGTGGCACATGCCTTTAATCCCAGCACTCCTGAGGCAGGAGCAGGTGGATCTTTATGAGTTCGAGGCCAGCCTAGTCTACAGAGCTAGCTCCAGGACAGTTAGGGCTGTTACACAGAGAAACCCATTCTCAAAAAAACAAAAACCAAAAAATGTATGACAAAATATACAAGAGTTTGCAATTTTTTTCTAAGGAAGTGTATGATGGAGATATTTTACTCACAAAACCCCTCTTAGAAAGGGAGCTGTGTTTGTTGGATATTTTCTTTGATAATTGCTTAAAGATAGATGCTTCTATTTGAGGAACTCAAATTTTTAGCAAGCTGTCTATGTCCATGAAGAAGGCAAGCAGGTGGCTTTGTTGATTGCCCCACAGGGAACAGGAAAGAAATTAAATAACGAAGGTGGGGAAACGAAGTGACTTCCTGGGAGGCCTGTCACTGCAACAGCATTAAAACGCGAGCTTCTGATTCTGCCTCTGGAATGACAAACAAGAAAGTACCAGTATAGAAGACCTTTTTGAGCTTTTGCAAACAACCTGAGGAGCAACACTTGTTCTAAGTTATTAGCTGGATGAGCCACAGGGCTGCTATTACCCCTTCTTCCTGGAATTCATACTCAGTTCAGATCTACTCGCTTCCCATCTGTCACTCTTTCTCCTACGTCTTCTATGCTTGGCCTCTTCTCTACCTAACTGCCTGTGACAAAAGTTCTCACTCTGTTGTAGTACAGTACTACCCCCACTTGCCATGCATTATTCCTCTCGTTTCTATTTTACTTAAAACACACACACACACACACACACACACACACACACACAATTTCTCAGTAAGACCATCTTTGGTCACCTATTAAGATGTTGTTGAGTCCTTCCTGTTCTAGTTCCTTCTGTGTTTTTATGACAAACATTCTGACAAAAAGCAACGTAAGGGAAAAGGGACTATTTGACTGACAGTTTTTATTTCTAGTCCATCATTTTCAGGAAGTCAAGGCAGAAATTCCACCAGCAAGTGACACACATCAATAGTCAAAAGCATAGAGAGAATAAATGTGATCTTGTTGACTTTAAGTTACTATTTTCTCTTATACTGCTTAGGGAATGTGCCACCCACGATGGGCTGGGTCTTCCTACATCACCTAACCATCAAGACAACTCCCTCCTCAAAGATGTGTCTTCAGGCCAACATAATCTAGATAATCATCAAGACTCTGGGGTGCATCATTGACTGCGCCATTTGACAGCTGAAACAAATCAGCACATTGCCCACAAAACTTCCCGCCTTACTTCTATGCCCGACTTCTCTATTCTTACTAATGTTCAACATATCTTATATTTTACTGCTTATTTTCTACCTCCCTTAGTAGTATATAAAATTTACTGTGATGGATTCTGTTTTTACTTTTCTGAAATTTTACCCATTCCTAGAATAGGCTTGGTATGCAGGAAATGCTTGATAAACATAGACATTGTATGAATGCCTGACTAGAGCTTCAGCTCTGAATGCATTTCCACCCAAAGAAGTTGTATCTTCCACACACACACTGCACATATGATCTATTATCACATTATACCTGTGTGTCTGTTCTTGAAGGCCTGGTTGATACTTATATATTCAGAAGTGAATCCTTGACGCTTTTCATGTGATACGTCATTAGATAAGTGATTATGTTCCAATTTTACAAATGAAGAAAGGGAAGCTGAGTTTTGTTGTATGCATGTGTTATTCTATGTGTGTACATCTATGTGGACACTAGTTCAACAACAGTGGTCCTCAATTGCATCCAACTTACTTCTTTGAGACAGGATCTGTCGCTGAACCTGAAGCTTACCAATTTGACAAGAGTGGCTTTCCAGAAACCCTCATCGTTGTATTGACAAAAATATGAATTGCTGAGAACAGTCCTAATCCAGAATGTACCTAATACGGAGAGTTTTATCCACAGCCCCGACATTACAAAAGATAAGTGGGTTTAGAACTCTGACCCTCCATTCCAGTAAGAGCCGAGTCTTCCAGTCGGTCCTGTCTGGGATTTCCATAATGAAGGGTTGGTAACCGGACGATGAAAAGTGCACACTTTTTGCGTCTTCTGTTTTTCTCTCCTTGGAAATAGCGGTACCCGGCGGACAGCGCGCTAGGATCCCCGGTCATCCACGAAGCGAGCGCCGGCCCAGAGATCGCGAGACGCTGTTTCCGACAGGACGGCTTTCGGAGCGCTCCGGAGCGCCGCGCCTGCGCACTCAGCCGATTGCCGCGCCGACCCTGCGGCCGTGCGCTCGCCTGCTGTCTTCGCGATCCCCTGGCTGGGAGATGCGCCGCTGCCGGGCCCTTGGCAGCTGCAGGTGCGTGTGGAGGACCTCAGGAGCCTGCGTGCGAGGGAGGAATGAACCCCAGGGAGGGTCAGACCTGCCTCAACCCCGCCGAGGTTCTCGGGGAACCGATCAGGGTGCCACGACCTCAGCTCCTGGCGTGCGCTCCGTGGGAGCGGTAAACTCAAAAGAGCTGAGCCCTGTGCCCAGCCTCCTGGGGTCAAATCACTTCTTTCCCCGTCTTTCACTCAGCTCTTCTCCTGAACACCATCACCTGGCTGCAGTCAGTGGAGCTTTCACCCTTGCCCATATCGGGCATGGGATTTTTCCAGCCGCTGAACTCAGCTGGACCCCCAAAATGCTCTTCGCTTGCCGGAGATTACGCTGGAAATATAGTTCAATTTAAGGCAAAGCTGATGGTTCAAGGCCAAGAGAGTTGGCAGTGGGCAGAACAAGGTAGAAAGAGGCTAAGACTGTTGTAAATGTCACCAGAGAGAATTCTCCAGCTGGAAGTGGACGTTTTTCTCAGGTGTTTCGTTTCTTGTTCATTTGCTTTTGTGATGCATTTGAGATGTCTTTTCAGTGGTGTTTCCTTAAAGCAACGGAAACAATGGTGCTTTCGACCCTGAGACAACATTGGATGTTATTGATGTCCGTTTTTATAGTTACCTGGCTTAATGTTGTTTGAACTTCATGATAATATCTAGATTGAGTCATTGAGTGCATCAATTGGTTTGTATTGTTTCACTTTAGCATAAAAAATAGCCTTAGTGTATTTTTTTTAATGATGGCAAATTCAGTGGAGAGAAAAGACACTCAGTTGTAATGGGATTAAACCTCTAAGCGCACGGGGGATTGTGCCTGGAGTGTGGAAATCTCTGACCTTTTACTTATAAATAGGAAGTGAGATCACCACTTGCCACAAATGATTCTGACAAGGTAGGGTTCTTCTCATCAAGTGCCTTCCCAAAGCAAGAGACAGGAATAGCCGGTCTTAATGCTAGTAGTGATGGCTGCTCAGTCGCAACCCTTTGGGGCACCGGAGCTCTATGGGACCGATTCTTGTTATTTATAATCAGATAGTTGCCTTGTGTAGCTTTAGTTGTGGGACTTTTTGTTTTGAGAGGGGGTGGTATTCAATAGAAACAATCACTGAGAGAAAAGGAGAAGTATAGAAGAGAATGGAAAAGTCTCTATTCCAGGCCCAAACCCTGTAGCTAGACCACAGTCATTAAGAGGTTTTGCCTACCTGCTTCAGGGAGAGAAGCTGTCTTCCAGCACCAGACTTAGTACAGTTCATTTCTCCTCCCAGCCCTTCACCAGCCCTCGCTCCCCCTGGCACGTTGGCCCATAGGAGTCTGGAACCCTTTGTGAGAAGCTTTTCTCTTGTGCACTATATCCACTTAACACTCACTTGCCAACTTTCTGTTGAAGAATCCACTGGGGAACTGGCTTCTTTTTGTCCCTCTTACACTGTTGTAACAGGTGAATAGAGGTTTGATGCTTTAAGCTTGGCTCATTGTCCTGATTGACCACCTTGACATTGGTTGCTCAAGAAGAATTAAATTAATTGCCTGACAGGAATGAAGGAAATGACTGAGTTCTTTGCAGTTTGCTGGGTTTCTGGTAATTTTAGCTCTCATAGCTCTTAACTTTATGCCATCATGCTTAGGAATCCCTGCAGGTTGTTTACAATTAGCTTTTTTTTTTAACTGAGTGAAGTAAAAGTTCCCACAGCCTAGCTGTTTGTTGATGCGTTATATGATGTATTTTATAAATTAATAGAGTAACTTACTGTCTGACTGTTTTACTTTCTTATTTAAATGACATTTTCCACTTGGCTACTAATACACTAATTTTGCATGCATATTTAAAAATAATATGGCCCATGGGAAGAAAAGAGGACTCTGTTGCTTTCCTTAGTACACTTGCCTGTGGTCCCTCATCTTTGTCACCGTAATAGATTACCTCTCACAGAACTCAGTGACTGATTGATTGTAGGTTCCCCTGCCTAGAATTGTGTGAACAGGTATGTGAAGAACAGCTTGCACACACCTTTCAACTTCTGCTGCCTGAAGTTTCAGAAAGCATTTTTATACTTGCCACATGGTATATGTTCGGGAACTTGCTACATGGTATATGTTCTATTAAACGAATGGGGCTGATCATCATCCACTGAGCTGACTTCACAGTCCATAATGCGTATGTACCTATAGTTTGAGAAGCTCTGTGATAAGCAACTAGTGCAAAATAGTGTCTCGAATTTTGTTCTTTTCATGTTCAGATTGCACGGTGAGTGTGTTTGATTTTGTGCTTAAGGTGTCTTCTAGGAGAGATGATGAGCAACATATAGGTTGACTGGCAGTCCAGCAGACAGAAGAGCTCTGAGTTAGTATAGAGTTCTGAATTCTTACATCCTACAAGGGGAGCACTGGGTAGCTTTGCTTTGCTTAGCTTTTGTCTTAATTCCTGTCTTAATTAAGGCTCATGGAATAGTAATAAAAGGAGAAGAAAATTGTCTCTTCTGGACAGTAATATGTGAGAACTGAGAAATGTTTAAGTTGTAGTGTGTCTGAGAGACATCTGTACAGAGCAGGTTTTTATTGCCTGATGAAGGGACCACATTCAGCGTTCTGTTCTTTACTCATAAATACATATGTAAGTATGCAATTTGTCAACCTCATTCTTTTGTACTTGTTTTTGTTACAGAGCCTTCAACAAAGCAGAAGGGAGAAGTAAACTAAATTTAGTATGCTTATCTTAGAAACCTACAGTATTATAAGGAGATAAGAGTTACACCTTAAATTGTGGTTAATCTTGAGCTCAGTAATAGTTCACATTTCTGTGTTGCTTCACGGTTTTCTGATCCATGCACATCCATTATTGCCACTGACTCGTAGAGCAGTTTGGTATGGGAGAAGGCATGGCTCCCACTTTAAAGAATCTTGAATTCCCTTTTTCCTGACACACATATTATGCAGTGACAAATTTAGGATTAAAACTCGAGCCGGGCGGTGGTGGCGCACGCCTGTAATCCCAGCACTTGGGAGGCAGAGACATGCGGATCTCTGTGAGTTCGAGGCCAGCCTGGTCTACCAAGGGAGTTCCAGGACAGGCTCCAAACTACAGAGAAATCCTGTCTCGAAAAACCAAAAAAAAAAAACTCGAGTCTTCTGTGAATATTATTCTTGGCATCTTTGTTGATGTTGAGAAATAAATGAGAGCAAATATTTATTTATATTTTATTTTATTTTATTTTGAGACAAGGTCTCATTTTTTAGTGCTGGCTATCCTGTAACTCACTATGTAAATCAGGGTGGCCTCAGCTTATAGTGCTGGGATTAAAGGCATGTGCCATTAAGAAGAAATAGTTTTAATATTGTGGTTCAACCATCTAAATATGAATAAATGAAATGTTCTATGCCCAGAGCATGGCTACAGTAGGTACTATAGTTCAATGTAAATATGTCTTCATTTAGTATTTTAAATCTTTACCTTTTAATCAATTTAAATATATTTCTTTATTATTAGAACAGACAGGGCCTCACTGGCTGAGGCTTGCCTGAAATGACTGGATAACCCATATTGGCCTCAAACCCATGATTCTTCTTCCTGTGTCTAGCTTGTGATTGGTGGCCTTAAAGAAATGTACCACAATACCAGGTACTACGACTACTACTACGATTACTACTGCTGCTACTTCTTCTTTCTTCTTTTTCTTTTTCTTGTTGTTGTTCCTTTTTCATTATCATCATCATAACCAAGCAACTCATTGACACATCTAATATTGAAGGAAGAAAGTTGGAACTAAAAGGACTATTTAATGTTAAGAAATCAAGTTTAGGTCTTTTTAAATATAGCTTATCAAGTAGAAAAGTAGAACTTTAGAACTCAAGAATTATATCTGTTTAAAATTAGTTCTGTGATTCTAAAGAATTAATCTAAGATGGTTGTTAAGTTACTTGAAAATACAAGAAAGTGAGATTCTCTTTACTTTTAATCTTCTGCCTAAATTACTTGCTTTTGTACAATCTGATAATTAATACTCTATTTTTCTTGTAATTTGTAGATGTTTGTGGAGCTTAAGGATGCCATGGAGCTCGTCGGAGTATGCCACTGAAGAATACGATGGCTGAAAACAACCGAAAAACGGTGAAGATTCAGCAGCGTGTAGCCAACAGACTCCCTAGGAACAGGCCGTATATTTGCAACATCTGCTTTAAGCATTTTGAAACACCATCAAAATTAGCTAGGCATTATCTCATTCATACCGGTCAAAAGCCATTTGAATGTGATGTATGTCATAAGAACTTCCGGCAGCTGGTTCATCTGGAGAGGCACCAGCTAACTCACAGTCTGCCTTTCAGTTGCAGTATTTGCCAGCGCCACTTTAAAAATCTGAAGACATTTGTGAAGCACCAGCAGCTTCACAGTGAATCCTATCACAATGATGTTAAAGTCAGAAGATTGCTTGAGACCAAGCAGGAGAGGCCCGTGTATGGAGGGTATAATACTTTCGCTGCGGAGGAGAGACGGGCACTACACCCATGCTCGAAGCCTGATCCCAAGTATAGCACTACACAGAGAAAAAAGCATATTCATGCGTGTACAATCTGCAGCAAAATGTTTCCATCACAGTCAAAACTCGATAGGCATGCCCTCATTCATACTGGACAGAGGCCTTTCAAATGTGTCCTGTGCAGTAAATCTTTCCGACAGTCAACTCACTTAAAAATCCACCAACTCACGCATTCAGAAGAAAGACCTTTTCAGTGTTGTTTTTGTCAAAAAGGATTTAAGATTCAAAGCAAACTTCTGAAGCATAAACAAATCCACACTAGGAATAAGACTTTTCAGAATCTTTCTTTAAAAGGAAAGACTCCTGAATCATGTCCCGTACCTAATAAATTAAATGCAAAGCAGGATGCTTTGGAAAATGGTGATACGGGTGAATCTGAGGAGAATAATCCTCTTGATGTCCACTCTATTTATATCGTCCCTTTTCAGTGTTCAGAGTGTGAAGAATGTTTTGAGTCAGAGCAGATTTTGAATGGACACAAGTGTCTTCCTGCCAGAGGTGGCAGAATTCCAAACAGGCTCAAAAGAAGCTGCAACTATAAGACCATTGTTAAAAAGCTCTTGGCTAAACTTAAACGTGCTGGGGGTAAAAAATCAGATAACCTTCAATCAGAGAAAAGAACATTTCAAAGCAACTGCTTGAAAAATTATGAACGTACTTCTGGTGAGCAGAACCCGGAACAAAGTCAGAGAACATTTGTGGGTTCTCTTGGCAGATGTGGATCATGTAAGACAGTTAACAAAAAGAAGAAGAAAACACTAACTTTGCCGTTTTCTTGGCAAAAGCAATTCCAGAGCCAAAATATGGGTAAAAGTTTGCAAGGTATCTTTACAACAGGAAGCATGTTAACTATGGATGGTTCAGTGACTAATAAAGACTTGTCAATCTTTGGTTCGTCAGGTGAGGAACACTTTAATAACTGTGACATGCTCCACTGTGGCTTTTCAGATTCAAGTGAAAATATGCATGCTGGACAGAAAATGTGCCCCTGTGATAAATGTGAGAAAGTGTTTCCTTCTGTCTCTAAGCTCCAGAGACACTATCTGATTCACACTGGACAGAGGCCTTTTGGCTGTAATGTCTGTGGGAAATCTTTTAGACAGTCAGCTCACCTAAAAAGACATAAACTGACTCATACTGAAAAGATTCCCTATAGCTCGTTCTGGGAAGTGAACCTTGGGAATGTGAACAAACTTTTCATCCATCCAAGTGATGGTGTTAGCTATAATGCTTCCCAACAGAGTGAGGGCCGTGTTTTCCAGAAGTATGAGGGCTCGGAGTCCAATCAGGGAGCTGGAATTGAGGTCAAGGCAGAACCAGAGGATTTCATTCTCGGTACCCACTGTAGGAACAGGCAGTCTTACCTCGCTAACACACGTTTGGAGTCAGAGCAGAGCCGTCATTGTTACAATTACTTAGGCCGTCCTGAAAGAAGTGATGGGCTCCTTTACCAGTGCAGTGTTTGTCGTAAAAATTTCCGATCTCCATCCAAACTAGAGAGACACTATTTAATCCATGCAGGGCAGAAACCATTTGAGTGCTCAGTCTGTGGCAAAACATTCAGACAAGCGCCTCACTGGAAGAGACATCAGCTCACTCACTTTAAAGAACGACCTCAAGAGAAAGCAGTTATGTAACACAAAACCACTAATGTGTTTGTGGTCTCTGGTGATATAATACCCTCAGACATTTTGCCGAAGGCCAGCATTAGGTAGAATGACTTCATAGGCAATTGCTTGTCCTGCATTATAAGGAGAAAGTTAAATAAAATCAGTGTTAGAGCGGAAACGACTGAATGACTTGAGAGGGAATAGCACAGTTTGATGGTATAACTAGCTATCTACGGTGGTCTGTGTATGACCTTGCTGTATTAAAGTTACAGCTCATCATCTTCAGTCTGGCCTCATATGTTGAATTACTCCTTAAGACCTTGCGTGTCTGTATATATGCATACCTCCTAACATGAGGCCAGAATTGTCATTCAGCTCTAGTAAATCACCCTGCCACACTTTATTTTACATGTACACTTAAGCTCCATTGCAAAACACTTTTCCTAAAAGTTAAAGGACAAGAGGACAACAGATGTGCAAATGGGTGGGAGAGATTACAGCTTTTTCACAGTGATTTTTTTTGAGAATTTGAATTTTACATTCTAAGACAGATGAGTCCCCTCCTAACCCTGCTGTTATTTTTCCCTAAGGAATTGAAAAGTAGGAAGAAGGTGGATTGAACCCGTGAAGTATTTACCATTCATTATCGTTTACATTTATATGGGTATTTCCCAGGTGTCATGAACTTTTCTGACTTGTCTGCAGTTGTATTGTTTTAGACACTTAAATGCAGTGGACCTGTTTGCTCATTGGTGCTTGACAGCAGTGGCCAGGGACAAAACTTTGCTTTAACACCTCTTTGAGTGGCCCTATGACTTAAATAAGTTTAATCTGCCAAATTTGATCAAATGGCAGTAGCTTCGTAGTTTCAGTTTTTGCTCCTCGGTGAAAGATATTAACGTTGTAGTATTATTTTGATCTTCGTTGTCACTTCAGTTAGTAAGGATATTGTCCCTGTATAGGAATAAGATGCTGAAAGAGTTCAGGGCATCATTTTCTTTTCTAAACAGTATTGTCATAATTTTACAAAAATATTTCGTTTACTCCTATTCTGTGGGAGAAATATTTTAGTCACAGATTGACCTTCACTTTTGTGGCAGTTTGTACAATCATTGACAAACATCTTCCAGCAATAAAAAGGGGTAGCTGTTCTCTTTCTAGGGTGGGTATTTAGCACACTTAAATATAGTGAAAAACCCGCTGTTGGAAGTGTGGGCAGTGGAGTAAGTGTAAGTCTTGGCCATAGTGTAAGAGCTGCACTGTGGGAGGGGGAGGGAGGGAGAAGCTGTCAGCCCAGGTGATCCTCCAAAAACTTGGGTTTCAGTTACAGAGATGGAATGTGATAGCGTGAGTAACAGATAAACAGATGTGCCTTCCTCTCAAGAGGAGAGCCACGTGCTTCAAGGAATAACCTCTCTTCTGATTCTTTGAGATTTGAGGTGTATTTTCCAGTACAAGCAAGACATGGTTCACAGCATCAGCTTTGCACAGAACTCTTGAAGGACATGTCTGTTGCATAAAAGCAAAGCAGAAATAGTTTGTATTTTCCAAGAGTAAAAGTTCAAGAATTATTTAATGTATGAAATTATGGATTTGGGCACTTCCCCAATTATTTATGTAATTTTATTTGAAGGGAAATGCCTGACATGTTTCTTTCCCACCTAAACAGGGAGAGTTGAATGTTGTGCTCGTATGAATATGAATCTTTGCCTGAGTAATAATAAGATACTTTTTTGTTTTGTTTTGTTTTGTTTTGTTTTTTTTGTTTTGTGTTTTGGCTTATGCCCTTTAAAGCTGTTTCATATTGAAAGTTGGAATATCGTAAAAATTTTGTCAAGAGATGTACTGTAGTGCTATTTGAAGTACCTGTAACAAAATACTTATCATTGCAAGCTTCTTATGGGAACTGTAGAAGTGAAAACAAAGTATGAAGTTAAGATAAACATGTTAGATGATGGTTTGCTGCATGCTAGAACTGTACTTATTGTTGAGTCAATTATTTTTGTTTTCTGGAAATAATAAACTTTATAAATATCTTTTAAGAGAACTAGAATTTTTTTGTTTGGGTGGTTCAAGGCTTGAGCATGATGAAGGAGTTTGATTAGCTGAGCAAGGCAATTACTGCTCCATGTTTCATACTGCAGCAGTGTTTATGATTTTAATATATATATTATATGTTGATGGAAAGTAGATAATGGTCAACAGTCTTGAAAAACTCAAATTTCAGAATAATTTAAAAATAAAGTTTCATGTTACACAGTTTGCATTTTTTGAAGAAAAAAAATCACATCATATTGGGATAAACTACAGGTGCCACTTTCTATACTACAGTTACATGCTTATCTAAGCATGCACTTCATCTCTTGAAAAAAAAAGATCTCTTTTTAATCATGTATATTTGTATGCAGTTGTGGGGGGGACAGGTAATCAGGTCCCTTGGCACTGGGTTTCCAGGTGGTTGTGGGCTGCTCTGTGTGGGTCCTGTGAACGGAACTTGGATTGTCTACAAAGGTAGTATATGGTCTTAACTGCTCTGCTATCTCTCTGGCCTCACGTACATCATTTATTTGTGATATTTCCTTATCACTTTTGAAAAATATGCTAATTCCATTGCTTGTCATATGATCTACTTATATAAAATACTTATCTAGCCTTCCCTTTGACTTTCCAGATTTGTACTAGTAGTACTTTACCATAATTTTTCCTGCATCTTTTTGTCTATCTACTTTTGGCTTAAATTAGACACACATTCACACCCTTCAATGAAAGAGCTGAATCAGGCTTTATTCCTTTCTATTTCCTTAACAGTTGTGGGAGAAAAGCCTTTAAAATTGATGCAGGAAATTATAGATTCTATCATGTATTATATAAAACAACCTATTAGAATGAAAGATCATTTAGGGCAGATAAACGACAGGCTTCAGGCTTAGAAGTCAAGGGACCTTACCTTTGTTAGAGATAGTATTTGCAAGATCTGTGTAATAACGTTGAGTGGTGTTGGCCTTTTAGAAGCTTCAGAGAGAGGACAGTTAATCCCTATCTTGTGATTTCTCATCACTTAGAAGAGCTTAGAATGTCAGTACTAAGTGGAATTCTGTCAACACTAGAGAAAGCAAGGAAACAATTGTGAAGAACAGGAGCAATGGTATTAACTGGGATACACAGTGTGTCATATCTCTCAGCTAAACTGGCAAGCTCTCGTTGAGTCTCAAAGTTCAGCTTAGTGTCTCTGGTAGCCTTTTCGATTTACCCAACCATCTCATTCCCTGGGCTTCCACTGCCTTTTGCTTATAACTCCTGTTAACTCTCTGTTACGGCTTCATAAATGCCTGAAGTCATCACCTTCAAAAGAAGGTTTATTTTGGCCACGAGTCTTGGAGGTTTTATTCATGTAGTTCGCGTGGTCAGCTGGCTATGTGTCGTTAGGCCTGTTAGAAGGTGGTACATCATGGCAGGAAGTATGTGGTTGAACAAGCTTCCCACCCTATGGCATTGCAGACTAGAGAGTGAGCACAAGAGACAGTGTCCTACAATCCCTTTCAAAGGCCCAACTCAATCAGAAATGTAATATGTCACTGTAACATGCTTTCTTTATAGGGACCACCACCCCGCAAATAACTGTTTGGAGACTTATTACTAATCATGCAAGCTTGGCCTTAGCTTAGGCTTGTCCCACCAGCTCTTATAACGTAAAGTAACTCATTAATTTACATTTTGTTTATGACTTGTTACCGCATCCCTCCTTATTGCCTATGCTACTTCCTCTGAGTCTGGTTGGCAACTTCACTTTCTTCTTCTAGAGTTCTCTCTGTCCCCAGAAGTCCCACCTAACATCTTCCTGCCTAGCTATTTGCCATTCAGATCTTCATTAAACTAATCAGAAGGCACCTTTGCAAAGATATCTTCATGGTGTAAAGAATTCTGAAACATGTCACACTAGCCCTCACCTCTTTTTTTCACATTTTTTATTGATTTTATTGAGCAATACATTTTTCTCTGCTCCCTTTCCTTCCTCTCCCCTCCCCTTCAACTCTCTCCCATGGTCCCCATGCTCCCAATTTACTCAGGAGATCTTGTCTTTTTCTACTTCCCATGTAGATTAGATCCATGTTTGTCTCTCTTAGGATCCTTTTTGTTGTCTAGGTTCTCCAGGATTGTGAATTGTAAGCTGGTTTTCTTTGCTTATGTCTAAAAGCCATAAAAATGAGTACATATGATATTTGTCTTTCTGGGTCTGGGTTACATCACTCAATATGATGTTTTCTAGATCCATCCATTTGCCTGCAGATTTCAAGATTAGACTCACCTCTTGAAGGTTCGCTCACCTTCTAATAGCACTGAGCTTGAGGACCTGCTATTAACACTAAGTCTTAGGGGGATATTCCAGGTCTATACTATTGTCACTGTTGGTAGTAACCACAGTCATCAAGCTTTCGTGTTAATTGGTTTTGTTAGAAGTATTGATGACTGCACTACACAACAGGATTCGTAACTCATTAGATTTGAACCCACACTTACATTTACATAAGTTAGTGTTTTGAGAAAACACTTTTTTAAATGTAGAAGTTAATAAAAATGTATCTCTTTCCAACTTAATACAGTATCTGGAAAACACATTCTCAGATGCAGCTTGCTGTAGAAGAAAAAAAAGTTATTGAAGAGTTTACTGCAAGCATTTAAAATTCAGATATTTTTATTTTCTTTTTACTGAGAAGACACCTATAAGATGCAGCGCAGGCAGCACAGAGATTCCTGAAGCAAGTCAAAGGATTTCAAACGAAACATGTCTGCATATATTGTATTTTTATATACTCATGCAAAATGTCTAGGAGTGTGTGCATGGGCGGAGGAGTTGACTTGCGGAGTTCATCTTGGGAAGCCAGTGGTGTCGAAGACTGAAGAGGGGACTGGGAGGACATCCGGTCCCTTGTAGTCTCAGTTCCTTCTCTGGGTTAGGAAATGGTTTGGCAGTCTTTGGACAGAACTAGGGAATGTGCTCATCAACAGGAGGGAACTGGGAGGGCACAGTGGCAGTATGGAGGCAGCTGCCCACCCACCTCACTGCTGCACCACCCTTGGGGCAAACTTTGCCTTGGCATGTGCTGAGCCTTTATATGGATGTGCTAAGGAGACAGCACTTGTTGGGCCAAACAGTATACTTTTTGTCTGTAACCTCATTTAGATTCTCACATATACTTTCAGAGGATGAATTTGCCTTAAATTATGTTGAGATCAAAGCCAAATCAAGTGCACTCCAATCCCCACTCACAAATGTCTGTCCTCTCTCGTCATCTTTTTTAGAATGTTCCTTTGCTTCTTCCTTTCCCCCTACTAGAAACTTCAATTGTCCCTTTTCCCTAATGTCTAGTGTAAACAAAGACTGTACTTTTGTTTCCCCATGATCCAGACCCAAATAATCACACAAAAACTTTATTAATTGCAATGCTGTTTGGCCAATGCCTCAGGCATATTCCTAGCTAGCTCTTATATCTTAAATGAACCTAGTTCTATTAATCTGTATATTGCCAAGAAGCTGTGGCTTACCGATAAGGTTCTGACATCTTTCTCCTTTAGAAGCTACATGGTGTCTGCCTGACTCTGTGTTCTTTCTCCCTGCATTCTGTTTAGTTTTCCCACCCACCTGTATTCTTCCCTGACTTAGGCCAAAGTAGTTTCTTTATCAGCCAATAATAAAAAAAAAAACATATTCACAACATACAGAGGAGATCCCACATCATCTAATTTTTTACTTCCCCATTGATTCTTTTACCTCTAAATAACACGTTTTAAAAGCCAATGTTTTTTTATAAGATGCTTTTGACTGTAACTAATGGGTCACCTGCCTCAAATTACTTTAACAATAAGACTAACTGGCTTCCATGACTTGAAATCCACTGACTAGATTATTGTAGAGCTGTCCAATCATGTTCTTGAATCGATTCTGCTTCCTTCTATCTGCTCCGCCTTTCATGGTGACATACTATTTTCCATATGATTCTTTAATGTTTTGTAATGTACCTCAGCTTCCTTCATGGGAGGGGGAGTAGGGTGGCATATGAATGAGGGATCCTACTCACAAGAGCAGAGTAACTTTCTCAAAAATCTTAGCAAAGCTCACCTCTGCCATCTCCTTCCAAGGCATGTTTGTGAACCAACTGCAGACATAGACAAGGGAGGTAAGATTGAGTCCATCTGTACTAACATTACATATATGAAGATTATATGGAAACTGATGAAATTTGAGGGCATATTTGGAGAAAATAAAAAGATAGTGAACACCATCCTTGTACCTACCTTAAAAACAGGGTTGGGAGTGGGGATATAGTTCATCGTATAAAAGGATTTGCTGAGCAAGCATGAGGATTTGAGTTAGGATTTCCAGCACCCACAACAGTCGGGCATATATCTGTGTAGCTCCTGCATTGAGGGAGGAGGTAGGTCCTGGGGGCTAACTCACTGGTCAGCCAGTGTAGCTCAAACAGCAAACTCCAGATTCCATGAGAGAGACTATCTCAAAGAATAGGTAGAACACAATAGAGAAAGACACCAGATATTGACCACTGGCCTTCACATGGACCTGTATGGGCACAGCACGCACCCTCACATACACAGGACACAGACAACACATGCAAGCATGCAGGGGCTGGTTATGAAGACTGTTATTCTGACTACTGTCATCCTTCACCCTTCTTACTTTACTATCAGAACTGGTGGAATATATTACATCCCTACTGCCTCCTTTGCCTCTTCACTCATTCAGTGCTTAGTCATATATTGTCTGGTATCCCTACTTCCCACTATAATTTTGAAATTGGCCTTCCCGATAGTTACTGAATGAGTGTTGCTAGTTATAGTGACATCTCTCCAGGACTAGATTTGGGGCAGACTGAGTCTAGTTGCTGCCCATCAGTCAGGCTGGATCTCTCCAAACCTATTAGCATATTCCATCTCTCATTTGAGTCACCCAGATTGGCTCTGGGGAAAGCACTGACTTAATTAAGGAGGTGGCCAGAGTGCATGATTGCACTTAATTCAGGTTGAAGAAGGAAACGGTACACGCAGAGATTCTCCGCACTAGTGTTGTGACCTAATCATCAAGTCAGAACGGAACTGGAAGAGTCAAAGCCTAAGAGTCACAGAGAAATGGACCAAAGCCCTCACAAATGCCTGCCTGATGCCTACATTGGCACTAGTCCTTTTAGATACTCCTATAAACAGACTTGACTTTAAAGCCAACTTTTATTTTTTCCTACAGCAACAAAATATCCCAATTAATGTTGATCAGTAGAAGTCTTTTAATTGCCCCATTCCTGGTCTTTGTGGTATTCTCGTCCTCTTAACACACGAAGTACTTAACACCAATGGCATCCTTGCTTTTGAAGACCTTTCCTGACTCCAGGGTGTGATTTTTTTATTATTATTATTCAAGAATATATTATAGGAGATGTGGTAGCGGCAGGGAAGTATAGAGATCAGTTTCAGATGATCAAGATTCATCATCAAAGCCATTAGAAAACCTGCACTACAATTTTATAGGTGCTACATTTGGAGATAAGGTGTCACTGGTTATTTTACATCCAGATTCCTTTGCATTTAAAATCGTAAGCTGGTAAATTTTTAGCTATACCCCTAGAAATAAAGAGTAAAACATGGAGTGGCAAAAACTACCTTATGTACTTAATCTCCAGACCCACAGCTAATGCTTTTCAAACTATTAATTTTGGGTAGGGCACTACATATCATAAAATTACAAGAGAGAGAATGAGTGGCTAGTCTCCTGCCTACCTTTCTCCAGAGAGAACTTACTAGAGGTAGCCATTTAACGTGTGTATGAATTTGTAAACAGTGGGTGTGTGCAAATACGAGGATTATACAATAAGTGACTGAATAAAAACTAGATGAAAACTTAGAACAGGTATTTCCCTAGTGAGTATATATGCACAACACACACAAAAGGATACTCAACATTACTAGTTGTTAGAGAAACATGAATTAAAACCATAATGTGATGTACCACATACCTATTTAAATGGCTAAAAAAAATTAACACTATTCATTTTAAGTGTTGGTGGGAAAAAGAAGACAACACAAGTCTCAAATGTTAGTGAGGTACAGCTACTTTGGAAAGACAGAAGCCTCTTAAAAAGATGAACAAACACACTTATCATAGGACTTAACCATCTAGTGTGTTACTTCAGAGGAAATGTGTCTCTCCATAATGGCTAAGAATCGCTTGTAGAGGATTTGTTTATAGCAGTCTAGAACTAGCAGCAATTTCAATATCTAGCAACAGATTACTAAATTCATGAACTGTGCTGTCTGAAAAAAATTTATTTAGCAATAAAATTGGATCAGTGACTGATATGAGCAACAACACAGATGCATCTCAAAATAATTTGGGGTGAACAAAGAAAAAGGCATATTCTAAAATTTATGTACAATAGTCTCTTTTCCCAAAAAAAATTACATAAAGCTTACATAAAATTCTCTAATGAACAGTGACACAGACGGTCAGTATTGACAGAAGGCTGAATGAGACGTGATGTAAAATTGAAAGCACAATGGCACATAGTAACTTTTGAGGGCATTGGACAATTTCATTGTCATGATTTTGGTGATGCTTTAAAAGATACACAACCATTTCAAAATGTATCAAGTTTTACACTCTGTGTTTATTGAATGACAATCAATACTTCTAGACAGCTGTTAAGGCCGCAGAATGCATTGAATGAGTATGGTTTTTATACTACGTCGTTCTTTAGCATCCAAAGAAACCCAAAATCCTATTCTTCCAACTCCCACCTTTTCTAACACCATTCCTTAGGCTGGTCCCTGTTACCCTAATTCCGCACGCTGGGTGTTATCTCTCCACCTTCCATTAGGGGGCGATAAAGAAACAGGTAAAAGCAGTTGGCTTTCTAGCTAGGGCTTAACGCTTGCCCTAACTTCCGGGCCTACTAGTTCTGCTTCCGGGGGAACGCCGGGATTCTCTCACAGGTTCCCAGAGGAACTCTGAGAGCCCAGAGTGTCCTGGCCGGGCGCTTTCTGCAGCTCGGTGCTAGACATCGCGACGGCTGCTTGAAAGCTTTCTGGTGTCCCCACTGCGAGCGCGGGCCTCTGGTCTGCACCGGAGCCGCAGGCGACTGGTGCGATGGCGGCCCCTGCGCAGCCCAAGAAAATCGTGGCCCCCACGGTGTCCCAGATCAATGCGGAGTTCGTCACCCAGGTGAGTCCCGGCGGGTCTGCCTGTGTGAGCGGGGAGGAAGCATGGCCAGGTCCTGGGATTGTCTTTGATTTCTCGTGTACGTGCCCGTTACTAGTTAAATATTGGAAATGCCACGCAGAAAGAGTCCGCTCCGCGTTGACAGAAAAGAGACTGCAAAACTTGTGTTTGAATAGAATTTTGTTAATTTGACAAGACCCCCTCTACAAGTAGATCCGTCTATGAACGTTAATTATTTCTGGAGCTTTGATTTGGAGACAGCAAAACCAATCCGGGGCCTTCAATTTTTCCCGCTCATGTTAGTTCTTTAGAAATTATTCTTTAGTAGGTTCATGAGTAAGTGCGGAAGTTTTTAAGCCCACCCGCTTCTCTCCCGTCTCAGCAGATTTGTCAGGGCAGAATCCTAGAAGCTGTTTCAACTTAGCCCTTGCATGACGACGTGCTAACTTGTCAGTTTCTGGACCTCTCTCCCCCTCCACTCTAAGGCTTCCTGATCTGACATATTTCCTCCTGTTCTCCTGTAGTCCGTTCTTCAGGTTGCTTCAGAGTGCACTTGGGGGTAAAGCTGCCTCATCAACGGTTTTGATTGCCCCTGGGATAATGACTGAAATCTTTGAAAGTGCTATGCTTTCACTTAAAGTGTCCTTGCTCACGCCTCTCCCGGTCTCCCTTTGAGCTTTGGCCACTATAAGCTTCAGTGACTTAAATGTGCCATGGTAACTTCTATCTGACTTTCTGGACATTGTTCCCAATCTTCGGAATCCCGACTTAACCTGTTTTCTTTACATCACATTAGAGAGGCTATTCCTGACTTCTTAAACTCCATTAAAGTTCAGTGCAGATAAGCAGCCAACTTGAGAGAGAACAAGGAAACAGTGCTGGCAATGTCAAGTGCTGATGTGAAGTTTGAATGTAAAGAGAGCTACAGTGGCTGTAATATATGAACTGAGAGGGAAAATGGATTAGGAGTGACAGTACATTCCTTTAATTCCCTACAAGTGAGAGGTGAAGACCAGAGGAATGGAAGTTCAAGGCCAGCCTTGTCTACATCACAAGTTCGAGGCCAACATAGGGTATGTGAGACCCTGTTGGTTTCAACAGCTGAAACCAAACAAAGAAAAAGGCAGAGAATTACCAGTAGAAGAGGAGTATGAAGCCATATACGGGGACTAGCTCATGTACAATTTGAGAGGACAAATAAGTTTGGATTTTCTTCTATATCCAGTGGCTTTGCATTGCAACCTGGTGAATGGTATTGTTAGAATATCGCCTTACCAAAATATGGATATTAGGTGAGGATAAGGGAACAAAAGTAGTTCTAGGGATAGCGATAATGTTAGTATACAGTATATATGAGAGATTGGAGAGCCTCAGCTGTTCAAGTTAAAAGGCTGGTTATGGTCTCAAGTTGAGACAGTTTGACTTGGTCATAGATTGTGGAGGAAAGATATTAATTAAGAATGCCTTGAACAGCTGCGTGGATGTTTTGGCATATACTGAGATGGAAAAGGTTGGTTGCTTTGGCATATCAAAAGTACAGTCTTGACTATGTTAACTATGATATGCATTTAGTTGTATATATTGAAAGAACTCTTGAATATGAGGATAAAGCATATTGATATTAACTCAGATACCAAATTGAAACTGTAGGATGGAATGGGGTGTCTGGAGAAAATCATTTATTTATAAGCATCGTATTATTCTGTCATGTGTTAGGTTGTGAGAGTTGAGCTAGAAACCGGTTGTTTATTCTCCATGTACTCCTGGACACCTGCATTGTATTAGACACGTGGAACGTGTTTAATATGTATTTGGAATGAGTGGACAAGTCAGTCCATGAACAGATGGATGCAGTCATTGAGAAGTATTGAGAAGGAGGATTGAGTGGTAATGATAACAAGAATTAATGTCTGGGACTTGCCATGTGCTATTTGTCTAAGCTGCAAAGAAAGGTTATCCTTGCATTCACTGAGTCTGTGATCTTTGGAAGATCTGGAGAAACTGAAAGTTTAATATGCAAAATGCCAGAGTAGAAATGTGAAGGAAGTGATTTGAAGACAGAATTTAAATTGCTTGTATTTGTCTAAGGGTTTTGCCAAAGGGGTGACCTCAAAGTGTGGAAATCTGCCATGGGTATGTGATGTGTTGGGGTTAGATGCATGACCTCTTCTGTGAGTTGATTTCTGAGCCTCTGATACCTGCCCAGGAAGGGTTCTGTCTTGTGTATTAAACAAATGATCAAGAAGTTAAAGCATAGCTAAGTTCTGACTCTGTGACCGTGCATCATCATCATCATCATCATCATCATTATTATTATTATTATCTTCTCTTTTTACTTTCCCTTATATCTTCTTGTGACGTTTCTCCTGAGCAGTTTGTGCTGTCCTGGTTGTACTAAGTTGGGAGTGGAGAGTTCAGCCTTGGCTTCATTTGTTCCTTTATCTTTTTTTTTTTATTATTATTTATTATGTACACAACATTCTGCCTCCATGTATGCCTGCACACCACAAGAGGGCACCTGATCTCATTATAGATGGCTGTGAGCCACCATGTGGTTGCTGGGAGTTGAACTCAGGACCTCTGGAAGAGCAGCCAGTGCTTTTAACCTCTGAGCCATCTCTCCAGCCCCTGTTCATTTATCTTTTCATATGTGTATTTGTCTATCTATACAGCAGACATTTAAGTACCACCAGTATGCAAGATAATGCAGTTCCCTCCACATAAATCTATTGAATCTTTGTGCTTGCTGGAGTTTCTTCTTTGTTTCTTTGTGGTTTTTGAGGCAGGGTTTCTCTGTGTAACAGCCCTAGTTGCCCTGGAACTTGCTCTGTAGGCCAGACTGGCCTCGAACTCACAGAGATCCACTTGCCTCTGCCTCCCTAGTGCTGGGATTAAAGGCTTGCTCCACCACCACCTGACGAGTTTCCATTTTTTAAAAGGATTTTATTCGGTTTAAAAAAAAATCAGTATGAAGTGTTCAGGTTTTTAATTTTTATTTTTATGTGCCGGGTGTGTGTGTGCGTGCGTGCGTGCGTGTGTGCGTGCGTGCGTGCGTGCGTGCGTGTGTGTGTGTGTGTGTGTGTGTGTGGTGACCTATGGAGAACAGAAGAGGCCCTCAGATCCCCCAGAATGGTAGTTGGAGGGAGTTGTAAGACACCCAGCATGTTAATCCGGTTAAAACCCAGGTCCTCTGAAAGACCAAGTAAGTGCTCTTAATTGCTGAGCCATTTCTCCACTCCTAGTCCACAGTTCTTGACAGGTGTACAGTCCATTTCAATTTCTGGAGAGATTATGTATCTGTATTCAAATTTCTACATGAAATTTAACTTACTAAATATAAAACACCAATTTTTATATCCTGAATAACTAGCCTTTATACTGTAGTTTCTTAAAGATTTGGTCTACTTATGTCTGGGTATATAGTAATCATTTGAAGGTTTATTTCTTTACATATCAACTTTCCTGAATATTTTGGAACTGGTTTTTAATACTTACCCAGCTGTTGACTAACTAATCATAGGCAGCTAACTAAATCTTTTGAGCCCTTGGATTTCTTTATGAATAATCCAAAAACATTTTTACTCTGATTATAAACAAACCATACCGTTTGCCAGGGGTTTCAGAAAAGAGATGAATCTGTTATTTATTGTTTTGGGGCCAAGGATGATATCTAAATTGTATACTTATATGGTACCTTTAAAACTGCCCAGGGCCCTAATCCTACATCTGCTTTGTTAAGAAACAACAGCTTTGCATTGAGTGACCTGTCTAAGTAGTTCAGTGGTGTGGATCTGGAATTTAATGTTTCTACTGTTTGTTTGAATATTTTTTGCAGTTAGCATGTAAATACTGGGCTCCTCACATCAAGAAGAAATCACCTTTTGATATAAAAGTAAGTAGTTTTGTCTTACAACATACTTGCACACAGTTATACTTTTGATATTTACTTTTAAGGATTAATTCAACAAAAGCTTTCAATACATTTTTTGAAGTTGAAAATACTGTTTTTCATTATCAAACTAATAATTTGCTTATGTTAGAAATTTTAGAGTCTTTAGAAGTTATGCATAATAACATAAAATTCATTACCTAGAGATAATATTAATGTTATCACTTTCTTTTATTTCCTTTAATCCTTTCCAGAAATATGTCTGTGTAATGATTTCCCCACTGTGGATTCTTAGATTATTTTAAATATTTTATTATTACAGATGAGCATGCAACAATTATTTTTGTAAATATATGGAAAAATTTATATGAAAGTTTTGGTTGCTCATTAAAAATAGAATCTTTAGTTTCCCGACGATTTCAGATTGCTAGACTGTGGCAAAGGAGTCTTAAGGAAGGAGAGAGTGGACACTGTCTTGTCTAGAATAGATGACTAAGGACAGGACCATTCGATGGACTTAAGGATGGAGAGAGTGGACACTGTCTTGTCTAGAGTAGATGATTAAAGACAGCACTGTGCAGGGGACTTACAGTGTCATCAAAGCAATTGTCAAAAAAAAAAAAAAATGAGCTACATGCCAGCTAACTGGAGGGTTCTTCTTGGAAGTGTCCTAAAATGCCAAGCCTGCCCATGGAGTGTATGCTGACACTGCAAAGCACAAAACAAGTGATGACGACTCAGGCCTTAATCTCCGACTGTGTGGATTGAGTTGTGATGCTTTAGGTGGCTTTGTTAAAGCCACACTTAACATAAAATCATACTGCATCATTTGAGGTTCAACATTTTATTTGTAAATGTATTTTTGTTTTACTAGTAGTCATATTTTACTCAGGAAGATATTCATGGATACAGAGCACATGATTTAATTTTAATCATCGACAGAGTAACCTGATCTCAATACATGGTGTTTGTTTATTTTTACTTTTGTGTGTTAGGATCAGGAGTCTTTAGAGTAATTTTCCATTAATAACAAATACCATGCCGTTACTACCAGACTGATTGAATTGGATCTAGTTACATAAAGCTTTTCTTGAGATTCAAATTTATATCTCAGTCATTTTACTTTATGTTAGATAGTTCTAGGTGAAATTATATATGCCCATTCAGAATAATTTTACTATTTGTTTATATTTAAGACTCATAATTTAATTTTCATAAAAAATAGTGATTGAGAATTCTACCTAGTTCAGACTAGACTTACCCCATCGCCTCTCATTCTCTGCCCATAAACATTTGATACATACACTTTGAGCATATAAGAAACATTAACAGTAACACAGCAGTACACCGGCATCAAAACGCTCTTTACTACCCTTAACAACTGTACTGTGTTTCTATGGTGACTGTAGCTCAAAGTTGACCACATTTCAAAGTTGTAGTAGACATTTGCATGCCCTGTCTTATTCATGCAACCTTTTTTTTTT
>NW_004949096.1:24040328-24050104 GCF_000317375.1 Microtus ochrogaster
TCTGGCTATTACAAACAATGCTGCTATGAACATAGTTGAGCATATACTTTTGTTGTATGATAGGGCCTCTCTTGGATATATTCCCAAGAGTGGTATTGCTGGGTCCAGGGGTAGGTTGATCTCGAATTTCCTGAGGAATCGCCACACTGCTTTCCAGAGTGGTCATGCAACCTTTTATAGTAGTCATTATTTCTGGTTCTTTTATCAGATGAAGAAACTGACATTAGACAGGTCAGGCACTTGTGGTAGGGTCACAGCCTCCAATAGTGACGGTTTGAGGCAGAACTTAGAACTCCAGAGCCTGACTTCTATGTACCCTGGCTCAGCTGACTAGAAATCGTGATGTTATCGTATCATTTGGAGAGTAGGATGAGGCAGTTACCATTTGTTTCTATAATGCCCTCACACTTTTAACTTACTTTCCAGCTGATTTGGGGGAAGCTCTTATGACTTTTAGAGTCTAATAGCATCTAAAATCATTTAAAATTAAGTTTGAAGACATGACTCTATGAGGTTTGTTTGTCTAGAAATGTTATAAACACATCCTGTTTAAAGAGTATTTTAGAGCTGTGTATTTATGTGGATGGATTTTATTATTTCTCTAGTTTACTTTCTTTTACTTTATATTTGAGAAATAATGTCATTGCTAAAAAGTCTATAATTATTTAAATATTTGATCTTTCTTAAAGCAAATTATTTTATAATAAATAATTGAGTCAGTAATTGAAAGCTGTCAGTTTAGATTGAAAAGCAAGGTGCTTGATACATTAAACATTTTTATACTTTTGGAACAGGTAATCGAAGAGATATATGAAAAAGAGATTGTCAAATCAAGGTAGGAATGAGTAATTGTGGTACCTTGGGATTATGTAAACCATGTGGAATGTGTCTGAGTGTCTGGTTCTGCTCTTAGCTTGCAAAGGATTTTTTTATTTTCTGTACTGCTTATTGGGGTGTTGATGGCAAGAATGTTTCTATGCTGGTATTTATGAGTCATCTATTACCTCTGTGTCTTCTCGTTCAGGGTTCAATCAGAGGGATTAAACCCCACACTGTTAATTTGGTTTTTAAAGGACCAAGATAGATAGATAGATAGATAGATAGATAGATAGATAGATAGATAGATAGATAGATAGATAGATAGATAGAGCATAGATTTATTTCAAGTTCACTAATAATTTTCTTATTATTTCTAATAAATCTTCTGAAAAACACTCTTAAAATTATAAAACTAAGATGTAAATTCAAAATAATTATTATATATACACTGCATAAAACCAAGGCATAATTAGTTATTTTTGATTGTATATATAAAGGAGTGATTAAGCCTTTCTTTCCTGTTCCTGTTCACAGTGTGGGGTTTCTATCTTCCCTGCCCCACCTCACACAGAAGGGTTTAGACACTGCATTCGCTCATGGGAGGCTTGAAAAGAAATTAACCATGTAGATTGGTCATCTTTCCACATATTTACTTGTAGATATTTATGCCCTGTTAATTTTTTTGTTTGTTTTTGTTTATTAAGACAGGGTTTTTCTGTAGCTTTAGAGCCTGTTCTGGAATTTGCTCTATAGACCAGGCTGGCCTCGAATTTACAGGGATCTGCCTGCTTCTGCCACTTGAATGTTGGGATTAAAGGCTTATGCCACCACTGCCCGGCCCCAGTTATTATTGTTAAAAGATAGTTTTTCTAAATGTTGTAATTTTATAATTGGTTTTTAGATAAAGTCTCGTAGAGCACAAGGCTGGCCTTGAACTTGTGATCCTGCTGTCTTGGCTCCTAAGTGTTGGGATTACACTTGTGTGCCACCATGCATGCTCAAATTTTGTAGAATTTTTTGCTTGTTTTTTTTTTATTTTTTTTTATGTGTTTAAGTCTTAAAAAAGTAAATTTCACTAAAAATTTGAAAGCAAAAATAAGGCAGTGTCAAAGTAGGGCAGTGGTTTTAACAGGTTTGTGAGCCTGTTTAGAATTTTTTATGACATAAATCACAAAATATATTTAAATCTTTAAATGAACAGTGTTTTAGACTAGTGCCTGAAGACATTTTGCTGAGCAATGTGTCATCTTCAGTATCTAGGGTTGCTCGATGTAATGTAATTTTATTAATGGTTATTTAATAAACCACTGCCAAAATAGACTGCTTATAGTCATAAGAACCTTTGGATATCATAGTACTCATAAGTTATTCAGATCTTAATATTCTTATCTAAAAATAGATTTTTCTGAGATCTCAAAATTAATCTTAAAAGCCCTTTGCCTAGTCACATGATTTGCATGCTTTATTGCACAATTCATTCGTTTTTGCTCTTTCTTGCAGTGTCAGATTGGAAAGCTTCTCTTACTATATTTTTATGCAACTTCTGTTTAAAGCAGGAGTCATTACTGCTTGAGCGTTTGCTATGTGCTGGCTTTGCTCTAAGTGTGTTGCATACAGAGTGCATTTCCCCCACCCCAAACTTTGAGGTACTATTCCTGCAATTCCTGGGTATGGTTGAGGAGCTTGCTTTTAGATATTGCCTAGTAGTTGAGGCACTGACCTATTTCCTTGGCTCTTATCTAATACTTTGTTCTTTAATAGGAATAGCATCCATTTTCTTCTAGATCTATTAATTTATACCCTTTGGCATTATTCTTAATCCTGTTATGAATCCACCAGGTAGGTTTTATGGTGGAAAAATAAAAATAACTTAACAAATACTTTATTTTGCCACTTTGTATTTATCTTTATTTGAAACGTACAAACTTATTTTGAATCGTGACACTGACAGGATATAGTATACCCTTTAGATTATATTTCCACAAAGATAACTTGAATTTTGTCAGTACTCTAGAAGACACTGTTTATTTCTTCCTCTAACATCTTAATTCATAAGTGAAAAATAAATGAAAAATAATTGCTATAGTCTTGCTTTTTTATTTTATTTTTTTAACTTTAAATCAACAGACTTGGGCCAGGCTGATGCCTCACCGGGTAAAACACTTGCCACACAGACCTGGAGGCTCAAGCTCAATCCCTGGAACCAACTCCATAAAGTTGTCTCCTGACCTCCACGTACACTGTATGTGTGCCCACACATGCGGATCACACATTCATATGACAGAGCCCTTTCTAGCATTTGAAAATAAATTGTTTTCTTTATATAGTTTTCAGATGTGGTTGTGAGGGTGCTGTACAACTCCAAACTCCATGTTTTGGTACAACTACATCCTGGAAGGATGTACGGTAATAAAACAATTTCCATGTCTGCCTACCGTTTCTTTATCAGCTGCATGTGATCGCCGATGGCATCAATGGACCTAATTTGTTATACACAATTGTCCAACTGTGGATGAACATATGAAATGTGTGTTGTTTTGAGCACAGTGCCATGCTTACTGTATGTTGTCGGTCCATATTGGTAACTTAGAAAAATACAAACCCTTCGTGGTATTTATATTTGTGGTTATTATATAACTCTTCCGATCTGGTATCTATCGCCTACGGTGGTTTTCCTCTCTTACACATACACCTTTGTTAAGCTGCCGCTCCGGAGTATGTCTCTTAAGGTGTCACATCTGCTCTGTAGCCTTCCCGAACTGTAGAAGCTAATGTTTTCTCATTGTTCCTCCAGCTTTTTGCCTTTGTACAGTAAAAGCATTCATTTCATCCTTGATAATGTTTTGTGACAGTGTAGTTGGTAAAACTGTTTAAGCGATCAGAATACAGTAGAATAGGATTTTGACAGGGTAAGGGTCTCCTAGGGAGTTATAAATTTAATTTTCAAATCTGAAAACTACCACCCAGTGGCAATGTTCTGGTGTTGGTACTTTATTCCCAATATAAGAAAATAATTAAAACAAAATCAGCCTCTGGAGCAGTACTTTGTAAAGCTTCATTTATCCGTGTAAAGCCACATACTTCTATTATAAAGAAGAGTATAATATAGAAAGATACCTAGTATTCCCCACAGTGAAGACTCAGAAGTGTGTGGGACATCTGATTTCTGCATCTGGGACATTGGTAGCTATATCTGTGAGATGAGAGCATTAGTGCTTGTGAAGTTGACCTGTGCACTCTTTTGGCCTTTGTGATCTGATGTTATAAAATCTGATGCGTCATTTAATTTGATTACAAAAGATTCCAAATGAATGAGGATTGGGATCTCTGAAATGTTTCTGTTTTCTATTTCAAAGTTGGCTCTTTTTTTGTTTTTAGATTTGCCATCAGGAAAATAATGCTGTTGGAATTTAGGTGAGTGAAAAGGCATTGCATGGAGGATGGCCTGTGAGTAAAGGCTCCCTTTGCAGCAACGAAAATACTTCTGTAACCTTAAGGAAGAGCTCATGGATTCAGGTTGCATTTAGCACGTACAAGGCTGTGGTTTGATTCCCAATAGCAAATAAAATCTAAATTCATGACTATTTATATTTTTGTGATGGTCTAATTTGATTTTTTTTGTTTTGTTTTGCGAGATAACCGTATTATCAGGGTAACTTTTATTTTGAGATGGTCTTCACTAGTTACACTTGGTCTGTGGGAATAAATCAGGATTTACTCTGGAACTTCCTTCCCAGCTGAAATTTTGTGAATAAGTAAGACACCATTGTTCAAACCTACCTACTGCTATGTAAATGTTTCAAACACTAGAAAATGTAACCTTTTTCCAGATTGCTAAACATTACTCATGTTCAGCATGTGCCATATCTCTAACCCATATCCCTAGCCCAAGAACAGGTTTGGTTTTTTTGTTTGTTTTGGATTTTTGTTTTGTTTTGTTTTGTTTTTTTGAGAAAAGCTCTCTCCAAGCTATGGTATCTTTAATCCCAGCATTTTGGAAGCAGAGGCTGGATGGATCTCTGAGTTCAAGACAGCCTGATCTACAGACTGAGTTCCAAAACAGTCAAAGCTATACAGAGAAATCCTGTCTTAGAGAGACAGACAGAAAGACAGAGAAAGAGAGAATCTCTCTATGTACTTTTGGCTGTCCTGGAACTCACTTTCTAGACCAAGGTTACCTAGAACTCAGAATCGCCAGCCTCTATTCCTGAGTGCTAAGATTAAAAGTGTGCGCCACCATGCCTTGCTTACATACAACTTTTGATTATGAAGGTGTAAGAAGATAGGCTATATCTAGGTTTGGCTAGCATGTAAAAACGAAAGCAGAAGTACTGTTCAGCATGCTTGTGAACATGTCTTAAGCTGAACAGTGCTAAATGTTTTACATACACATCACTCATAGTCACTCTGAAATTGAGGCATTATCCTCTAATTGCTGGACAAACAGAGGTCACAGGTGTTTTCAAAATGATGTAATTGAGTGGTTGGTAGAGGTGGGATATCTGTGTCTGATGCCAAAGCTCAAAGCACTGTCTAACTTAAGTTTGGAAAGTCAGAAATACTTAAAGTAATTTACTCATCTATCCATAAGACTATGGTAAGAATTTTAGTACCTAGAGGGGAAAATGTCAATTAACTTGGAAACTGAATTACCTTTTTGGGTTTTGTTTGTTTGTTTGTTTGTTGTTTTGTTTTTCAAGACAGGGCTTCTCTATAGCTTTGGAGCCTGTCCTGGAACTAGCTCTTTTAAACCAGGCTGGCCTTGAACTCACAGAGATCTGCCTGCCTCTCCTGAGTGCTGGGATTAAAAGGTGTGCATTACCACCGCCCAGCGAATTACCTTTTAAATTATGCTTTATGAAGCCTCTTTTTGACAAAGTGTTATAAGTAATTTTTTCTGAGAATCATTTCAGTTTATAGTTAATATTTGTGGAGTGGTTTTACTTTCACTTGTGTGAGCCTTCAGGTTAGGGAGTATTCAGAGTTGGTTGATGAGTGGATGAGTGGATTCTCTTGTTACCATGACAAAGTACTTGTCATGCCATTTAAGAAAGGAAGGGTTTGGTTTGACTCACAGATGAAGGTACAGTTGTTCACTCTTGGTAGAGGAGGCATGGAGGTAAAAGCAGCTGTAGTTCTGGTCACCATTGCCTCCACTGTCAGGAAATGGGGAAGTGAGGACTGGTGCTCAGCACACTTTGTACTTTTTCTTTTTTCATTCAGTCCAAGATGTCTACATTCCTCATTTAATATCTCTGTGAACATTCTCACAGACACACCAAGACGTATGTCTCCTAGGTGATTCTAAATTTACTCGAGTTACCAATAAAGATTTGAACATAACCATCCGTTGACATCTTCTTGCTTAAGAGTGCAGTCTGCCATTCGTGGAGCCATGGTTTCTAGATGTAAGGTTACAGAAGAAGCACCGGTGCGGAGTACAGGGAACCCTGTGAAAGATGTAGAAATAATCCTCTTTTCAGGTGCCTTATGCAGTACAATGCCTGTGATAACTAATGAAATATTCTGTGCAACTTTATTATCTCTTTACAGTCAATATCTTGAAAATTACCTCTGGATGAATTATTCTCCAGAAGTTTCCAGCAAGGCCTATTTAATGTCCATCTGCTGTATGGTGAATGAGAAGTTCAGAGAAAATGTCCCAGCCTGGGAGGTAAACACAAAATTGAATTATTTCACAGCTCTCACTCTGGCCCCCTTAAGCATTACAGAGTAGCAGAATCTTCCTGATAGCAGCTATCCCTAAGCTTAGGGTGGGAGATCACCCAATAGTAAAGCACTAGGAGACAAAGAATGGATGTTTGAGAGGTCTTCTTAGTTTTCTTCTGATTGTAGTACTTGCAGCTGGTTTTCTAGGACTTAGATAATAAGAATGTAGAGTTGTTTTTCTGTGTGATTGAAACAGGGAATGACATTTGGAGCTGGCAAAGCACAAGTTGTATTGGGAGCTCTAGGAGCTGATGTGTGGAAGCTGATGTGTGCTGCGCTGTGTTTGCAGTTTAGTCTCCTTACCCCTTCTAGCCGGGGACTTCCTTTGCCATGTGGAAATTACTAATGAGCTAACCGTTTCTTTTACGGCTCAACAGAGTCTAACTCAGATGTAGATTTTCTTTTTTTATGAAGAAAAAAATAGTAGTTGTCATCTATTTTGATGAAGTGGTTTCCGAAGTGAGAAATTGTTTAAGATTAAGTTAGTTAGAATTGTGAAGATTAAAACATGGACATTTCTCTCAAATATTGACTGTATCCCAGGGCACATTTGAGCTCAGGTTAAACTATGGCTCCTGAGATTTGCCAGAAAAAACCAGTTTAATCATTTTGAGCCAAGTTGGAAACAAGGTTTATTTAAATATTAAATACTGACCAAGATAGACTTTGGTCAGGACCATTTGCTGGGACTTCCATCTGATTGGCCCCTAGACACATGTTGCAGAGCTACTTAATGACAAACCCATACAGTCGCCATACTTTCCCCTAAGGCTTTTGCTGTTGTTTTCTAAGAACTACAGCTCCCAGAATCCCAGGAAGTTAACCTGGTTCTTGGCAGGTAGGGCTTACAGGTTAACCTAAGGTGATACAAGATATCCTAGGGATCTCAGGAAATTGCTTCAAATGATTATAGAAAGGAAGAGAGAATCTTTTTAAGCCAGATAGTAATTTCGCCAATTGATAAAATATAGAGACCACTTTAGTGATTAGAGTTTGAAATAAAGGAATAACAGGGCAGGAATTCCTCTGTTTTGTACAAAAATGCATTCTAGAACCCTAGTAAATATCACTTCAGATGACAGTACCTATAAACACATATGTACACACACTTTACTATGGAGTAGCATATAAATATATATATATATATATATGCACTCACATCTCCCTCTCTCTATACACACACACACACACACACACACTCTCTCTTTCTATACACACACACATACTTTTCTATGGAGTAGCATATAAATATATATATATATATATATATATATATCACACATCTCTTTTTATATATACATATATACACACACATTCTTTCTCTACACACACATTCCTATAGAGCAGTATATAAATTTATATGTGTATATTTATGCACATATCTTTTTATATATATATACACATACATACATATATACACACACATTATTTCTCTACACACACACACACTTTCCTATGGAGTAATTAGGATAAAGTTCCATCTATAAATTGGGCAGTGTAAGAGTTCAACCGTGACTAATAAAATAGAATTATTCTATACTAGTCTTAAATTTTCAGGATCACTTTTGTAATGTGTAGTGATTATTACAGAAAATAAGGGTTAAGTGAAATCAGTCTGCTCACTGAGAAGGCAGAGTGTCTAGTGGGCACATAGCTTATGTAGACTGTGGGCCAGGGTGTGGTCAGTCTAGGCCACAGGAGCACTGGTTCATCATATTCCTTAGGACAGTGTATTGTTGAAAATAAATGAATTGTTTCTTTCTAGAATTTTCCCTTTAATAATTTTAGAGTGTAGACGGTGCAGGTAACTGAAATCGCAGAAAAACAATATGGATAAAATGTTACTGTCATAGATTCAGAGGACATACAAGATTTAAAAATAATAAACTGATTGGGTTTGATAATTGAAGTAGCGTTAAGGAAGTGTACTAATTTTCAATAACTTACCAAACTTAGGCAACTGAAAATAAGGGATGGTACCATTTACTGTAAAATAAGTGATGGTACCGTTTACTGTAAAATAAGTGATGGTACCGTTTACTGTAAAGGGATAGAGGAATTGAAGAAACTGTGGAAGCTTCTTTAGTTTAAGTGTAGAGTTTAAATTACCTTTTTGATCTGGTAGTAAAACAGATAAATGTAAAGATTAGGTGATAAGGAGATCAGGAATGAAGATGTACCTTTTTAAAAACAAAACAAAAAACCTTTATTTGTGTGCACTGGTGTGAAGGTGTCAGATTCCCTGGAACTGCAGTTACACACAGGTGTGAGCTGCCATGTGGATGCTGGGAATTGAACCGAGGTCCTCTGGAAGAGCAGTCAGTGCACTTAACCCCTGAGCCATCTCTCCAGCCCCCTGAAGATGTATCTTTAGAATCATGAGCATAGGATAATGTGAGTTGGGGAAGAACGATGGACCAGAACTTGAGGTACAAACTTCTGTTAAAGTAACAGTAAGTTAACTACAGTAACAAGCAGCTCAGGAGCTAGGATGTAGTTCAGTGGTAGAGCACTTTCTTAGCATGCAAAGTCCTGGAAGGAGAAAGAAACAGAGGATAAGGGTCATTTGGACTTAACTGCCATTAGTATCATGGGAACTGTTGGTAGAGGTTGGTTTAGAGAAGTAAACGGAAACAACTAGAATAGCCACACATCTCTTTCACTTATGTGTGGCAATAAGTAGCAGGGCCTTGAATATATTTATGTTATTTGCATTCTAAGTGTCAAGAACTGGTATAGAGCAGGAGAAACAGAGATTAATTACAGCATGAAAACTATAGGTTTTCTCAAAGATGTAGTTGTTTTGTTCAAATTAAAGGAATGAAAATATTCCAAAATCTTAATAAACCTTTATCTAAGTACATAAGAATAAGTAAGAGAGTTGAAGTCATTATTCTGGTAGCTTTAGGTCTCTCATAGCCCTGTCAAAAAAGTTCTATTTGACTTACTATCATATGCATTACTTCTCTAGTCACATATACAATAATCATGTAATGATTTAATTTTGTTTTTTTGATTTTCTTTTTTTTTCTTTTTTGAGGCAGGGTTTCTCTGTAGCTTTGGAGCCTATCCTGGAACTAGCTCTTCTAGTCCAGGCTTGCCTCAAACTCACAAAGATCTGCTTGCCTCTGCCTCCCGAGTTCTGGGATTAAAGGCATGAACCACCACTGCCCAGCTGGTTTAATTTTGTTAATATATTTCTAAAACCCCCACCAGAACTTCTTTAA
>NW_004949096.1:24050310-24061396 GCF_000317375.1 Microtus ochrogaster
ATGCAAACAAGATCTCTAAGTGAATTATTTGTTAGTTTTAGTTTTTTGTTTGTTAGTTTTCTGCGACAGGGTTTCTCTGTGTAGCTCTGACTGTTTTGGAACTCACTCTGTAGACCAGGCTGACCTGAAACTCAGAGACCCACTTGCCTCTGCCTTCCAAGTGCTGGGATTAAAGTGTGCACCATCCCACCCTCCACCCCGGCTCAAAGTGAACTTTTATTCTTTTAGACCTTTAAGAAGAAGCCAGACCACTTCCCATTCTTTTTTAAGTGCATCTTGAAAGCAGCATTGGCTGAGACTGATGGCGAGTTCTCCCTCCATGAACAGACCGTCCTCCTGCTCTTCCTGGATCATTGCTTCAATAGCTTGGTAAATTTACTTTCCATTCAATTCTGCAACTTTCCATGTTCTTCTAGAGTAAGTTTAGATGACACCTGGCTCAGGTCATAACCTTTATGCTTGTTTCTGTTTAAAGACATGCTGCTTAATATATTATTTTGATTATCTATAAGCTCTCCATCATCAGCACTGTTATTAAATGCAATTTATCTAACACACATGTTTTCTATGTAAGAGACATGGCAGGGCTGGTCAGTGGTGGCTCACGCCTTTAATCCCAGCACTCGGGAATCTGAAGCAGGCAGATCTCTGTAAGTTCGAAGCCAGCCTGGTCTACAAGAGCTAGTTCCAGGACAGGCTCCAAAGTTACAGAGAAACCTTGTCTCGGGGTGGGGGGTGGGGGGCACGATGACACACATGTAAGGGCTGGAGAGATGCATGGTTAAGAGGCTTTGGTGTTCTTCCAGAGGACCCGAGTTCTCTTCCCATTACTACATGTAGGGCTACTTATAATTAATTGTCTATAACTCCAGGGGATTTGGGGCCTCCTCTGGCATTCTCAGGTGCACACACACACAAATAATAAATCTAAAAGAAGACAGGGCAGTGTATTGAGTATATTATAACTATGAGCTTCAGATAGTACTTCAGCCTTGTTTTGGGGATCCATAATAAAAGGATGAAATCACAAACAAGATACAATAATAAAAATGTAACACTACATCTCAGAAAAGACACTTGCTAGTGTATGATAACTGGAACTGAAGCAGAGGTAACACCCTCAGGGGAGTCAGGTACCTGGGGAAACTTAAACTTGCTACTGTTTGTGTTCTTTGTGATTACTTCAGGAAGTATTAATCTGGGGGTTTCAAATACATTTTTGTTAATAAATGAGTTTTTTATATGAAATCTGCAAATAATGGAAACTGCCATTTTAAATATTGATTTTTTTTTTTTATTTAAAGATTGATTTTGTATATGTGTGTATGCCATGTGTATGTGGGTACCAACAGAGGCCAGAAAAGGATGGCAGATATCCTGGAGTTGGAGTTACATACTGTTGTGATCCTCTCGAGATGCATGCTGGGAGCCAAACCCTGGTCCTCTCTAAAAGCAGCAATTGCTCTTAACCATCTCTAGTCCCTTGTTGAACTTCTAAGTAGTAAAATATCACCAATTTTAAAGTATTGATGACATGTTTTTCTTCCAGGACTTTAAAAGGAAATAAACTATATATAAGAACTTAGGTAAAAATACTGGAATATATATATAAACTTGTTTTCTTCATGCTTTGAACAGGAAGTAGACTTGATAAGGAGTCAAGTACAGCAGCTTATCTCCCTCCCTATGTGGATGGGCTTGCAGCCTGTAAGTACCTATCCAGAATGCTCTCCATGTGTCTGTCACATGTCATGTGGTTTCAGACTGAGTGGCTTTAACATGAACACAAAACTGTGTCAGCTAAAATCTACTTTCCTTCTTAGGATTTTATTGTGTATTAACTTGTTGTAAATGTAGCTTTTACAGTTTTAAGGAATGTTGCATGCATCCTAATGTATGCTCCACTTAATTTTTAATATTGTAAAGTGAAATGAGGGGCCATTTATTGAACTTGAAGAGAAAGAGGATAATTTAGTAAAGTGTGATTGTTATCCTTCCATATGTATTTGGACGAGGCTAAATGTAAACTTGAATTTTATTTATTTCCAGGCTTAGGATGTGTATATAGCTATAGAAGGTCTGGATCATGTTTAATATTAGCTATCTCTGCCTTTCCATTAACTTTTTATTAAATGATGTGTATGTAATAGATTAACGTATCTTCTGTAGCAACTGAAAGCTACCAGGTTTAAGTGTAAAGCTTTATGCAACATTCTATTTCCTGCTTGAGTTTCTGTATGCAGGAAATAGACACACCCAGATATGCAGACCAATCATCTGTACCGGTTGACTGAGACAGATAAAAATAACACTATAGTACCAGTTGATAGAGTGAGACACATATAAACAAAACTAATTTGACAAGTGGTAAGTACCACAAGAGAAAGTGTGCTGATGTGGGCACTTTTTGTCTCTTTTGTTTCTTTGATGAGATGGGATCTTTACCTGGACCTTGCTTTTTTTTTTTAATCAGTGCTGAGCATATTGGTATACCATGTTCGGCCTTGCTCAATCATCTACTACTTATTTCCATATGGCAGGGCCTGTCCTCTGCCCTGACCCCAGCATTGGGGTTGAACCCAGAGATTTGTCATCCTAAGAAAAGTATATATTACCAAGATACATATCCAACCTTGACAGTTATTTTTGTGTTCATCGTTGGAGACTTAGATTTTATTTCAGTGATAATGCTTATAAGCACTCATGCTTATATTTTTCAGCCTTAAATTCTTAATTTTAGAAATAAATTATTAAACTTATAATAATGATTATTAAAGGTAGTTTCTTCTATTTTATTTTTATTAAAAATACAGAATTGAATAATAATTGAGTACAATTCATTCCTTAGTTTTCACACTTCGTCTTATTATTTTCAGGTGATCCCATATCATCATATATTAAGAGACTAGCTAATGGTCAATCTAAGTATCATCATAAATATTAGTGTTACTGATTGTTGTATATATCATATTTCTCTTTTAGGCACGATTGGAATTAGAATTAAAAAAGACACCAAAGCTAAGAAAATTCTGGAACTTGATTAAAAAGAATGATGAAAAGATGGACCCAGAAGCAAGAGAGCAGTATGTGGGCAAAACTTTCTTCCCATTAGGCATTGGGTCACAACACTGCTTTCTTCTTGTAATGCTATTATAAATTGTTTATAAATGCTTTCATTTAGATTATTATGAGTATTTTTACAGAGATCTGCAGTGTGTACATGTGTGTGCTCAGAGGCCAGAGACTGATGTTAGGTATTTTTCTCTATTGCTCTCTGCCTCATTTTTTTGAGTAAGGTCTGTCACTGAATGTATAGCCACCTCCCTGGATCCTCATGTCTCTACCTCTCAACACTGGTATTACAGATGCACAGCCTCATGCAAGGCTTTTTCCATGGGTGCTAGGGACCCAAGCTCAGGTCTTCAAGGTTGTTGTAAAAGTACTACTTTACTGATTGATCCATCTCCTCCTTCCTAAGTAGACTGTGATCACTCCCCTTACTTTGCATTTCTGGTAGGAGCATTTGCAACTATCCAATACCTGATGTGTTTGTCAGTTGATGGTCATTTCAGAAAGCAGTAGGAATTGGATTTTTAGACTAATGTTTAATTAGTAATTAAACATTGTAATACTCTCACTATATTTGGTACTATAAACATATTAAGATATAAAGTTGCTTCTGTCAATTTAGCTACATTAGTTTTTGTTTGTTTTTGTTATTATTTTTTGACAGAGTTTCACTATGTATCTCACTCTGGCTAGCCTGAAATTTACCATGTAGACCAACCTGGCCTTGAATTCACAGAAATTCTCCTACTTCTGCTTCCTGAGTACAGAGATTAATGGCATATACCACCATGCCTGGTTAAATATGAGATTTTTAAAAGTGGTGTGTGTGCGTGTGTGTGTGTGCGAGTGCGTGTGCGTGTGCGTGTGTTGCCTGCATCTATGTAAGTGCAGCACATGCATTCATTGCTATTGGAGGCCAGAAGAGTGCATCAGATCTGGAACTGGAGTTACAAGTGGTTGTGAACTATCATGTAGGTGCCAGGAACTGAACCCCAGTTCAGCTGGAAGAGCAGCAAGTGTTCTTAACAGCTAAGCCGTCTCTCCAGCCCCTAAACGTTAGACTTTTAAGACAGCAAAGATGCAATTTTGAACCATTCTATGCAGTCTTGGCCCTGAATTTAAATGGAAGCTTAAAGTAACTGGAGGAGGTGCCTAGTAGGCAAATCAGGTCAGTAATGAGGCTGTTCCTTTCTTTCTGATTGTTTACAAAGAGATACTATGTGCCCAATGTCAGAGAGACAGAACATTTAGACAGCTCAGTATTTGAATTTGCTTTTTAATAACTCAGAAATAATTGGGTTACTGTTTGATTTTTAGGGCATACCAAGAAAGAAGGTTTCTTTCCCAGCTCATCCAGAAGTTTATTTCCGTGCTGAAGTCCATTCCACTTTCTGGTAAGTGGCCACCTTTTCCAGCTCACTGTACATTAGTGTGTAGTTGCCCTCCTGGAATTTACTCACTTCTGCTCCAAACGCTGCTCCTAGTGATTTAAAGATGTAACGGCAAATGTGTGCCGTTTCCATTTCCTGTATATTGCCAGCCTGAGCATTGGGATTACCTTAGAGGGTTATTGAGGCACCAGCATGGTTATTGAAATGTTCATTTAGTTAGTAAACATTTTGCACTTGCTTACCAGGTCCAAGTTTTCTGCAGGATGCTGGGGACAATAGTGAATAAGGTGTTTATAGCCCTCACTTGCTGTTTTATATGAATAGAGTTTTCAGGGGATAACATTTCAGTAGGGTAGTGTTTCTGAGATAATAAACTACAAAATGAGATGGCTCAAGTCCGTCTTTACCCATATTTCTTTAATATTTTTAAATTAGTGTACAATGTAATGGGTCTCATCATGGAATTTCATATATACTTTATTCTCATTCATTTCCCTTTCTCACTGCCCTCCCTCATTCTTCCTGTTCCTCCCTATCTTGCTGATCTATCTCCTTTCCCTAAAATATCTTCCCTTCAGATTTCATGCTGCATGCATCACTGGAGAAAGGTTTGTGTGCATATAATACATGCAAGTATAGAGACTAGACTGCCAAGTGCACTATGGGAAAGGGTTTTACTGATGCACCTCTGTCTGCCAGAGCAGAGCTTATGCACCAAGCTTTGTATTCTAATTTTAACATGACCTTTGTCAATTTTTTCAAGCTATACAGAAGGAGAGTACAGAATTTATTTTTGTTTTGTTTTAATTTTTAGTTTTTGAACAACAAAAAAATTCTTGCACAGCATCCAAGTACTAGTTTGAAAACATTTAATTTAAACATAGCCTCTTAAATTCTTTCATTTATTGATCATAGGACCTTATACGTTCTATGTTATTTGTGAGTTTTGGCTGCTAAGTTTATTGGTTGCTTTGAAGGGTTTTTTTTTGTTGTTGTTTTTTGGGGGAGTTCTTTTTTGTTTGTTTGTTTTTTGATTAGGTCTTGCTCTATAGAACATAATGGCCTGAAGCTCACTGGGTATCCAGGCTAGTCCTGAGCCTCTGCTCCTCTTGCTATGTCATCCAGAGTGCTAAGATTGTATGAGCTGATTACCTGGCTTTATTTGTAAGAGCCCTGTGGCCAAGGATGAAGTCAAAAAATCAGGATCTAGTGTCCATCTTCATCAGCTTGCTTTATCTTGTCCTCAGTTAATACATGGAAAATAACTATCTAGAATAGATATTTACTGTCTCTCCAGATATTATAATCTATTGATTTGGCATCTGGGCAATGGGTAGGTACTAACTGGAGAAGAAGTTCAGGGGAGAAAATTGCCATTTGCATTTTCATACAGTAGGTGGAAACTAATATAAATTTCTACAGCATTTAACCTTTCATTTTCCTCCATATGACAAATGAATAAATGCATTTTTAAGTGTTTATGGATTGGTATTTATGGATGCTGTGTTTGATTAGTCACTGCTTAGAGTCTTAGCTAAGCAATGGTTAAATAATGTGTGTCACTAGGAACAGTGTTGACACCATGGTTCTAGAGGGTAAGTGATAGATCATTTCCTGGTATTAAGAAAAAACAAAATTTGCATCCAGAAAGTATTTTAATTCCCAAGGCTGTTATTATTAAAAATGAATTTTTCAAAAACAATAGTACATCATGTTCATGAATATCATCAATCAGTATTTTTAAATTTTTTTTAAATTTAAACTATCATCTTTTTTCATTATACATGCCAATCCAAGTTCCCATGCCCTCCCCTCTTCCCATTCCCTCCACTCACCCCTCCCTCCACAGAGAGGGTAAACACATTGCTTTGTGGAAGGTCCAAGGCCCTCCCTACCTGAGCAAAGTATCCATCCAAAGAGAATAGGTTCCCAAAAAGCCAGTACATGCAGTAGGGATGAATCCTGGTGCCACTGCCAGTAACCCCTCAGTCTGCCCCAGCCATGCAACTGTCAGCCACATTCAGAGGGACTAGTTTGGTCCTATGCTTGTTCCTTCCCTGTCCAGCTGGAATTGGTGCCCCATCATGGTCCTGATCTCTTTGCTCATATTCTCACTCCTCCCATTCTTCAACTGGACTTTGGGAGCTCAGTCCAGTGCTCCGATGCAGGTCTCTGCCTCTGTTTCCATCAGTTGCTGGATGAAGGTTCTATGGTGATATTTAAGATACTCATCAGTCTGACTACAGGGCAAGGCCAGTTTGGGCACCCTCTCCTCTACTGCTTAAGGTCTTAGCTGAGGTCATCCTTGTGGATTCCTGGGAATTTCTCTAGTGTCAGGTTTCTTGCTAGCCCCATGATGTCTCCCTCAATCAAGATACCTGTTTCCTTCCTCTCATCTCTGTCCTTCCTCCATCTCGACTATCCCGCTCCCTCAAGTTCTCCTCCCCCCTTATTCCCCTTCTACCCTTCCTTCTCCCCCCACCCCCATGCTCCCAGTTTTGTCAAGCGGTCTTGTCTATTTCGACTTTCCAGGTAGATCTATGTATGTTTTTCTTAAGGTTCACCAGAGGTAGCCTACTGAATGTCATTGACATTTTCATGTCAAAGTTAATGCTCTTTCTAAGCCAATATAATCCCCTTTTAAGATTATGAAAAGACATACATGGACAGTGAAAAAAAATACTTTTTCTTTGCTATATATATTTTCCACTTCAAAGTTGGCTATAGGGCTGGAGAGATGGCTCAGAGGTTAAGAGCACTGGTTGCTCTTCCAGAGGTCCTGAGTTCAATTCCCAGCAAGCACATGATGGCTCATAACCATCCGTAATGAGATCTGGTGCCCTCTTCTGGCCTGCAAGCAAAACATCCAGACAGAATGCTGTATACATAATAAATAAATAAATATTAAAAAAAAAGTTGGCTATATACATCATATGTGGGTATGTACATATTATATGCATATTTTATAATATATATTATATGTGTATATACTATATATATATGTATGGTGTGTCTATGTTTATTCCTGAGAATTCTTACGAGTTTGATATATAATGATACTGAGGAAAGTGGAACAAACCAGATATAAAACTGCCTTCTATTAAAAAGAAAACTACCTTTGATTTGATTTCTAAAAACATTACAGTTATTAAGACTGGAAAGAGGGCTCATTAGTTAGAGCACTTGCTGCTCTTGGCAAAGGACCTAGGTGTAGCTCCCAGCATGTATGTGACAGAATACCATATATAACTCTAGTTCTAGATGATCTGATGCCTTCTTCTGTCCTCTGCAGACCATGGTGCACAAACATACCTGTAGGCACTCATACACATAAAATTAATTTAAAGCTATAAATAATTTATACATCAGATTATTAAAATACACTTCAGACCCAATCTGGATTTCTTCATTTTCTCATATTAGTAGAATTAAATAATGATTGCCTGCCTTGAAAAAAAAATAAGTGAGATTCTTATACTGAATCATAGTTGAGTTGCATAGAATAAGGTAAATGAGTTTGTTTAAATTATTTATTAGCTGCCAGTTTTAAGAAATAGCACACAAAATGGCTTGGTAAAATTCTAACATGTTTCTCTCATGTTTAGAGCCTGTCACTAAATTATTTATTAGCTGCCAGTTTTAAGAAATAGCACACAAAATGGCTTGGTAAAATTCTAACATGTTTCTCTCATGTTTAGAGCCTGTCACTATGGACAAAGTTCATTACTGTGAAAGATTCATCGAACTTATGATTGATCTAGAGGTAAGAAATATATATATACATATATATATATGTATATATATATTTTTAAAAGTCGAAGATCAAGCTATAGATATATCTGAAATACTTGAAATGATCCTTGGTCTGTTTTTATTTCAAGGTTTCATGTAAACAAGGAAGTCTCAGGGTTTGATTCCTTGAGGTTTTGTGCTAACTGTCCTGTTGGCATGGGTTCCTTTGCCTTTTAAAATTTAGATTTTTAAAGATTTCATATTATTAAGAATGGGATTCTTTGGAAAGTTCAGATATACGTTGATGTAATTCAGATTAATCCATTTCCTTTTCTTCTCTAATGTAGGAAATTGAAATAAAATATGTCCCCTGGTTTGAAATGAGCATTAAAACTATTAGACTAACAATCATTCTTGAGGATTTTATCATCTGCTAACTCTACCAGTGACTAATGTATACTCTCTCGCTGTGTCAAATCCGAGTAACTTTGTCTCTTCAGTGATGTTCTTCATAACTTGTTGTCAAACTGTCCATCTCAGATTCTCATCACTGTCTCTCTTATTGTCATAAGGGAAGCAAGAACAGGAAATGGAAAAGAGCTTTGCTTTTATAGTTATATGCAATGCACACTAGAATTTCACGTAGATCTTGCTTAAAAACTTATAAACAAGATAGATGATCTGTTAGATTCTTCCTGTGTCCACTCTTATTTTTATCTTCTAAGTTGTGCCCCCATTGTTTTTAGAAGGAAAAGCATTGACATTGAGTGTTTTTTGTTTTAGTTTTGTTTTACAGCATGGATGAGGCCCTTTGTTTTGTATACCAGGTGTCTTTGGACATGCAGGAGGGTATTTGTGATGTCCACTTGGTATGAAATAGTAGTAGATTTTATCTCTAGCTACAGAGAATCAGGCAAAATGAATGCTATGGTGTTTATCTTTTCCAGGCTCTGCTCCCCACGAGGCGCTGGTTTAATACCATCCTGGATGACTCCCACCTTTTGGTTCACTGTTACCTTTCCAGTCTTGTTCACAGAGAAGGGGATGGCCATCTGTTTTCCCAGGTGAGTTCTCGTGGATCTGACACTTTGAATGTTGTGATCTCTTAAGTTGATCTTTGCTTTACTATGCAGCTGGAAATACCAGGGCGTGAGCCAAAGCAAAATTCTAGAATATTGACTTGAATGTTGTATACATACTGGAATGCACCTATAGAACTCTAGTAATTATCTAACTTGTGTTAACTCTACATTCTTTTATTATTGAACTAAATTATGGCTTTGGAAATGTAGTCTCATGTGTTCATATATTTTAATTTTATGTGAAAAGCCACTGTGGGATCTAACAGGTAAAAGGTATTAACTACAAGTTCATGGTTGCTCTTGCCTGTGACAACAGTGACAGGCAGTTGATGGCATAGGAAAGTACTGCACCTAGTTTGCTTCATTGAGTAGGAAGGCAAATGCATTTCAGCTTATTGCTTTACGTAGGAAGGCAGTGTGTTGGTACTTTGGATTTCCTGTCATGTCAAACGAAAGAAAACATCTAACTAATTTGTAATTATGTTTTTCTGGTGAGAGTAAATTTAAGATACAGGTTCTATGTGTGTTACATACTCTTTATCTCTTAACTTACTAAGCACTTCTATTTCTTTTTCATTCAACAAAAATTTTGTTCAATGATTTGCCATATAAACTCTTAGTAATTGACTATAATGTGTCACAGGTTAGGACTAAAAATAGTAAATCTTTAAGTGAATGCAGCCAGAATGTGCCTTGGATGTGCTTCCATGTGCAGAAAGCAAGGCCTCTTCATCATGAGCTAAGCTGAAGAGGTGTGATGGCCGTGGAGACTCATGGGGAGGCATGAGTGATATACTGTTACGGTTTGCTTTACTGTGTTGGCAATAAACACTGTTGGAAAGCAGCTTGGAGTGGAAAGTGTTGGTTTGCCTTAAACTTCCAAGTCACAGCCCATCCTTAAAATTAGGGCAACACTGTAAGCAGGGAACCAAAGCAGAACTATGGGGGCATGCTACTTGGTGGCTTGCTTTTTGGCTCATGGTTAAGCAGCTTTCTTAAACAACTCAGACCCATCTGCCTAGAGATGGTGTCACCCACAGTTGTCCGGGCCGTCCCTCACAGACCTTGTCACAGAGTGATCTAATATGCAAAATTCTTCTGTTGTATTGGGATTGCAGTTGAATTTCTCAGTAGGAGTGGACTATGTGTATGAAGTAGGCTTAATAATTTATTCATAAAACACATTTTATTTTCACATAAGTTAAATATGTTTGGGTATGTTCTCAAGTATTTGTTGTGTAATGCTAATGCTACCTTCTGAAATTTTCAACCCCTGAAAGACATAATTTTTTATTTTTTAATAAATAATTTATTAATTTAAATGAATTCTTCCAGCTTTTAGAGATGCTGAAGTTCTATACTGGCTTTGAAATTAATGACCAGACTGGAAATGCTCTGACAGAGAATGAGATGACCACAATTCACTATGACAGAATTACATCTCTTCAGGTAAATAAAATGCAGTGTACCTTTTCTTTCTCTCTTTTATTTTTTTAATTGATTTTTATAGAGCTCTACATTTTTCTCTGCTCCTCTCCTTGCCTCTCCCCTCCCCGCAAATTGTACTGTGTTTAAATATGCATACAATAAACCTCCTGGGATTACACTCTCTACAAGTTTGATCCAAACAGACTAAGTCAGGTTGAACCAAGTTTTTATTCTCATCTCTTCGAGGTTTGTTTCCCTGCCTGCCATGATGCTTGCAGGGAGACAAACACACCCGCACATATAACAAGGTGAATTATAGTTGGGCAGTAGTGGCACACAACTTTAATTTCAGCACTTGGGAGGCAGAGGCAGCCGGATCTCTCT
>NW_004949096.1:24064989-24089109 GCF_000317375.1 Microtus ochrogaster
CCCTTGTATCCCTAATCTCTCCAAGACTTTTATCATAAAGGGGTGTTGAATTTGGTTTTGAAGACAGGGTTTTTCTGTAGCTTTGGAACTGGTCCTGAAATTCACTCTTGTAGCCCAGGCTACCTTCGAACTCACAGAGATCTGCCTCCTCTGCCTCCTGAGTACTGGGATTAAAGACAAGGCATGCACTACCACTGCAAGGCTCATTTTCTCCTTTTTATGCAGTCCAGGATCCCAGCCCAGGGACGGTGCTGCATGTTTGTGGTCTCCCCACCTCTGCTAAAGTAATCTGGACAGTCTCTCATAGACACATCCAGAATTTATTTCCCTGATCATTTCGAACCCCATCAAGTTGATATTCTAGATTAATCCTCACACCTGGCTTGTCAATTTAGAGTGTGTCTCTGAAGAATAACAGTGTCATGCTTAATTCACACTCTCTTTCATAGTCAGTCCTAATCTCTCACCGGCTTTGGACCTTTCCTAAATACTGGGTGGGTTACATGGAGCACTAAGGTGCCACGTCTTTTTGGAAGAAGAGTGAGCGCAGGCATCTCTTTCCGCCTTCTGCAGAGCAGTAGTGCTTTTGTCCTCTTTCCTCTGCGCTTTGAGTGACTGAAGCCGCTGTGTAAATGTCTGACTCATGCTTTTCTTGGTGTAGGCCCCTTCCTCTCAGGCTCGGTTTTAGAGTCACTTTGCAGTTGTCTAGCAATTTCATGGCAAGCCTACCTCTACCTTTGGTGACTTTCTGTGCCATCCACCCTGATAGAAGGACTTCTAGTTCTTTTCTATAACACAGAGGCATGATCTAAGAGAAAGACTGTTACTTCAGTCTGTCAGATCCTCACAGTGTGCCTGCCTTGTCCTTTACTCCAGATTGGTCTGGATGCCCCTTGCCAGGTCTTATCTTCCCAGAGATCAATCAGTCAGAAGCATGCTGTATTTTCCACTTTTCTTTGGGTTAATCTCCAGTACAGTATCCCTAGGGCTTGTTTTTAGTAGTGTTTGGCTAGTCCTTGGTCATAAAATTATTAGAGTTCACTGCAAAGGAAGCTAACATGCATGCCATTTTCATGTCAACTGTGGTGGGGTCACAGAAAGCTAGGGGTGTCACTCTGGTGGAGTGCTTTCTTGGCATGCACAAGGCTTTTGGGTTCACTCCCTGCAGTGGTGGAGAGGGAGCACAAACCTCAGATACTGTTGTTTTCCTGCTAGAACAATTGATGCTTTCCCTATTGTTTAATGAGGCAGGGATCACATAGAAGATAAACATAAGATGTAGTGAGTATTTATTACTTACCAAAATCACAAATCAAATGAATGTAATAGATATCTCCATAGTATTCATAAACACTAAAGTCACACATTTTTCCAAAATATTTCACATACTAAGACAAAAAGCAAGCCTCAACAAATACAAGAGAATGAAATAACACATGTATTTTATCTAACCATAACGCGATATCAACAGCAAGAGAAATGAAAGTACACAAACCCATGGAGTTTGAACAACATGCAATCCCCCATATGGCCTAGGAATCCCAGGTGGTTGTGTTGATGCACAGGCGTTGACTGTTGACGGTTGGCTTTTCTAGAGAGCTGCTTTTGCGCACTTCCCCGAACTCTATGACTTCGCCCTTTCCAATGTGGCAGAAGTAGATGCCCGGGATTCCTTGGTCAAGTTCTTTGGGCCTCTCAGGTAAGAAACATGAAAAGAACAGCATTCTTCCTTAGAACATGGCTGTTGGGATTTTCTTTTCCCAGTTGCTTTTATTCCTTTTCTACTGCTGTGTGGTGGCCCCTGGTTAACCTCACAACTGTTGCTTACCTCTAGCTGTTAGGAAAGAGTCACTTAAACATAACTAACCATCTTTTCCTTGGGAAGGAGTGAAAATATTTTTAATAACTTAGGCCATTGTTCTTTGAGCAGAGCATTAAGCTGGCTAGCTATAAACAGAATATAACAGAAACCAGTAAAGCTTCATGTTTGATATTAACGGTATGACTTAGGAAAATCTTGTGGTTTTAAGATATGTAACATCAGTAATACTATCTAGTACATATCCACTACTGTATTTTTTGGAAGATAATAGTTACTAGCTTATTTACTTCTTATTTCCTGTGTAATTAAAACAGTCAGGGATCTTGTAGGTATTTCAGGCATGCTAGTAGTGTTCCCCATTGTACTCCTTCTTGATTGCTTTGCTGTTGAGTATCAGTATTTGACCTGGAAAACAAAATTGAAAATAGATTAGCAGTTTAAGGGGGTTTGGAATGAAAAAGAGAGGCTTGATATAAAAGACATAAGAAAAAATTTGGGGTTGATAAAAGAAAAATACTGTTAATAAAAGACAAATAAGGATAATTTATCTTTTTTCACGTAAAAAAAATTACATGTAAAATACATACTTTGAATTTTGTCACATACTTCTTTAAAATGTCTAAGAGTCCAGTGTTGGTAACTTTTTCAGTAGAAATGTTTTCTATTTCATCAAGGTCGTTCTTAAGTGTAACTTTAGATAGTCCCCGTGGGAGCAAGGAGGCACTACATCCAAGAGCTAGCTGGACTCTGGCCCAAGCAAAAAGTGGTGTCCTTGCAGAGTCCTTCAGTGGTTTTCAGGTCCCCAGAAAATACTTCAGAAGTTTTAACCCCTGCTTTTTAGTTTTTGTTGTTGTTGTTTGTTTTTGTTTGTCTGTTTTGATGCCTATGGCCTGGGGTTATATTTACTTTTTAAGATAAGAGTAGGAAAATGGAGGGATGGTGGTGTGTGTGTGCACACCTTTAATCCCTGTGGCAGAGGCAGGTGGAGTTTGAGACCATCCTGGTCTATAAGAGCTAGTTTCAGAACAGGCTCTGAAACTACAGAGAAACCCTGTCTTGGAAAACCAAAAAAAAGGAAGGAAGGGAGGGAGGGAGGGAGGGAGGGAGGGAGGGAGGGAGGGAGGGAGGAAGGAAGGAAGGAAGGAAGGAAGGAAGGAAGGGAGGGAAAGGAAAGGAAGAAAAAGAAAAGAAAAACTGTTTCCGAAGTGAAGTTAATTGATCTGAATAAACTATTCTCCGTTTTGCAGTTCAAACACACTCCACCAGGTGGCATCATACCTCTGCCTCTTGCCAACGCTTCCTAAAAATGAAGATACAACTTTTGAAAAAGAATTTCTTCTAGAATTGCTGGTAAATATTAATGTTCTCAGTATTTCTCCCATGGCTTTTACTGCCTTTTTGAATCCCTCATAGAGATATAAACAGTACTGATGTCTGCATACAGATTCAGTAATTTACCTTGACCTTAACTTACTTGAATTATTTGATTTATCTGTCTCTCTTTATCTATTTATCTCTCTACCTACCTACCTACCTACCTAGCTACCTATCTACCTATTTTGGTCAGACTTTTTTTTTCATTTCTTTAATCTCATTTTTCATGCCTTCAAGCTCCCTTACGGCAGAAATTCATTATATCACAGATGAGCCTCTGTGTTACTGGACTGATACTCTGGGGGTACAGAGTTAAGAGACCATGGCTAGACACAGGGCTTGTGGATGACCATGCTCGTGTGGTTATTGAAAAGGTGATTATTCAAACGTAATGTATTCAAATATTAGGTAATATTGATAATATAAGCTTAATAATTTAGAAGTATAGTTAATTATCCCTAAGTAACTTAATTATGAGCACTTTTCAGTTAGTTTTGGTGATGAGGGGCTTTAATTTTTAAACTTACATTTTTTCTAGTTTTGTGTTGCTTTATAGAAACATAGTTTTTGTTGGAGCAGGGACTAATATGCTATTGTTGCTGGGTTTGGTTTTTTTTTTTTTTTGAGTTTGTATTGTTTAACTTCATAAATGTACAGTTCCACAGTGGTTAAAGTTAAGGAGTGAAGAACTTATCTGCTTGGCCTTCCCCTGTTACTCAGAATTCTGCACTTACACCCTTCTAAAGTTTTCATATGTGTGTGTGTGTGTTTGTATGTTTTTATATATACATATATATGCATACATGCATGTGTATATATATGACTTAATTATCTGAGTAATAGTGGAGTACATTTTATTGCTGCAATTTAGAACTTCTGTAAGTCAAAATGCAAGTTAAGCATGTAGCTCAATGATAGAGTGCTTATACAATATTTTCAATGCTATATATACATTGGTCTCCAGTACCAAAGGAGCAAAGATTCAAGTACTTCCAGGATTTAAAAAAAAATTATGATTTTCATTTCACTTTCTTTGGGAATTTAGTTCACTTTGCAGTGTATGGATACCTTTTCCCTTCAGTACAGCATTTTCTGGAACAGATGACTATTTAGCAATGTTGCAGCTACTGGCTCTTTAAGTTGTTGACAGTTTTCACCTTTACAGATACTGCTGCAGAGAGAGAGAGAGAGAGAGAGTGTGTGTGTGTGTGTGTGTGTGTGTGTACACACACCCATATGTGGACATTTAATCAGAACCAGAAACTGATAATCTGATGTGTTTATCTACATTGAGAAAGAGGCTGCCTGGTTATCCTCCAAAATGTGTAGATTGCCACTAACAGTCCGATGAGCGTGTCCACCTCCTTCTTACCACCCTTGATCTGACCAGCTTTCTTATTTTTTCTAGGGTAGAGAGGGAAGGATTTAAAATGGTTGTTTTAGGTTTTGTTTTGTTTGTAATTTTTTCTTTACTATTTTAAGATTGATTGGCTTTTCATCTATTTCAGACATTTGTGGCTAAGCAATAAATAAATAAATATGCATGTATTTGTTGATTTTTCTTACACATGTTGAATCATACTAGATGTGCCACTCTGTGATTTATTTTCCAAGCTTATATTTTTAATACATGAGGTAGAACATAACCCTCCACTGTTGGGAAGATGAATTGGGGAGTAGAGACCAGAAACTATTTGTTAACAGGTGTTTAAAGCTTGGTGACAGGTGTTTGAGTGTCATTTGGGGACAAAGCCTCGGGGAGCATTTTAAATTAGTTCTAGTATGGAAAATGCTTTTTATCTTGCATGTTTACTCTGTGAAGTGTGTCTTAGATTGCTATCTCTGTCTGTCCTCCTACAAGTCACTTGTCACTGTCTGTAACTGCAAATGCTTCCTAAAAATTCGCTGAGCTCTTTCCTGACTATGTAAAATCTCTTTTGAGTCAGGCCGTTGGTACCAATACTAAAAGTTTTTATGAACAAAAGAAATACAGACCCTTCCCAGGGATCTTTCTCATAGAAAAATGAGTGTCATTTTGGCATTGTTAATTAGAAAGCAGGCGTGTTTGTGTGTGGGATGCACAACTATGGTATTAAGCATATGTAGAGATCAGTACTGAAGGGGAGGTGCAGCTTACCCTATCGTTTTACAGTGAGAAGATTCAGACTAGGGGATTTATAAAATTTCTCCGGTTATGTGAGATTCTTAGTAGAAACATGAAAATTAAATCCAGGATTCAGAATTTTTGTTGGGGATGTTTGTTTCGTTTTTACATAGATGCTACAGTTCTGAAACTCTTGGCATGTACCATGGAGTTTGATACGGTTTATAGTATCCCATTTCATTTTCATAGACCCCTGATAGACCATAACGCTTTATTTGTTTTACTAAAAAAAAAAACTAAGATTAAGAAGCTTATAGTAACTTCCTTATAAATGGAGGAGCTGAGATTGGCGCTAGTACATTTGATTGATGCATCCTTATTCTGTGATTTATGGGGGAAAACAGGAAGAAAAAAATGAAGTCTCCTTGAAGTGTCTCAGTGAGAGAAAGGCAGGAATTTCTCCACCCGTGCATATGGTGGGCCTGTCCCGGTTGCTCTGGGTAAACCCTAGTGTCGCTCATGTTCTGCACAAACCTGTTCCTTCCTGCAGGTGTCTCGACATGAACGCCGTATCTCTCAGATTCAGCAGCTGAATCAGATGCCTTTGTATCCAACCGAGAAGATTATATGGGATGAAAACATTGTCCCAACTGAGTACTATTCTGGGGAAGGTAGGTAAAAGAACGCAAGTGAAGGATACAGAGCGTCAGATGTGACGTGAACTTAATTTCTTCATATATGGCTAAAATGCATGCCAACTCCTCTGTACATGGGCTACTTTTCTGAGTTCTGAAGTTAATATTAGAAGCTAGAAAGAATGGGAACTTTGAATGCTTAGGATAAGGATTTGTATTCAATGTAACTAGGCCCTAAGATATGTTAGTTACCCTATATAAAATATGGTTATTAAACCACAAGGCTGGTTTTTTTTTGGTTTTTTTGTTTTGGTTTTTCGAGACAGGGTTTCTCTGTGGTTTTGGAGCCTGTCCTGGAACTAATCTTGTAGACCAGGCTGGTCTCGAACTCACAGAGATCTGCCTGCCTCTGCCTCCCGAGTGCTGGGATTAAAGGCATGCAGCACCACTGCCCGGCCACAAGGCTGTTTTTAAGAAGGCTTAAGAATGCAGAAAGTAGCTGGGAGGCAGAGGCAGACGGATCTCTGTGAGTTCGAGGCCAGCCTGGTCTACAAGAGCTAGTTCCAGGACAGGCACCAAAAACTTCAGAGAAACCCTGTCTCGAAAATCAAAAAAAAAAAAGAATGCAGAAAGTACAGTTTTCATTGTGTCACTGTTTAGTAGACTTGCCTTTCAAACGCTCTCTTAGAGCATTTTTAAAGTTCTTTGTGAAGGCTTGTAATGACTGTCAATAAACTACATAACAGCAGTTGGTAACAAATGTTTGGGGTTCTTAACTTTTATTTTTGTTCTTAATATTTTGAGCCAAGGTATCACACTGTGTAAACTAACCTGAAATATGCCTTAGGCTGGTCTTGAACTTCTGTCTCCTTAATCTCCCAAGTGTATATACTACCTTTTGAGCCTGTAGTTTTGTTTCAAAACTACCTGTTAATACACTGAAGCAGAGAATTTGGCCTAAATGTACTAGTGGTATTATACTAGTGATGACCCTAAAGTAGTCACAATTCTTTCATGGCTGCTGTTCCAAAGATTTCCTGAAATTTCTGAAATCTACCCTCAGAAAGTGTGTGCAATTAGAAATAATTATATTAAACAACATAAGCCAGTGCCAGGTGGTAGTGGCAGTGCACACCTTTAATCTCAGCACTAGGGAGGCAGAGACAAGTGGATCTCTGAGTTCAAGGTGAGTGAGTTCTAGAAAAGCCAGAGCTACACAGAGAAACCCTGTCTCAAACCCCTGTTCCCCACCCCCCCAAAAAAAAACATAAGCCACAATCAGAAAGATAAGCACGGCTTGTTCTTTTCTATATATAGAACATAGAAATTACATTATATGTAGGTGTGTGTGTGTGTGTGTGTGTGTGTGTGTGTAGAACAAGACACTAGAGCAGGGATCATGAGACAGGAAGAAGAGATACTAAGGAAAGTGGGAAGTAGAATAATGGAATCTGTAAGGAATCTTTCACTGTCCCGCCAGCCAGCTCCCAAATAATAACATGAAGACTTCCTATTAATTATGAAATCTCAGCCTATAGCTTAGTCTTCTTCCTAACTAGCTTAATTTAATTTAACTTAATTAAATTAACTTAATTTAACCCATTTATATAAACTTAATTTAACCCATTTATATAAATCTACATTTTATCATGTGCATTGTCTTCCATATTGCATCTCCTGTTTCCCATCTGTGTCTCCTGGTGTCTCTTATGTGCCTAGATTTTCCTCCTCTCCCTTTTTCTCCCTGGAAAGCCTACCTATACTTCCTGCATAGCTATTGGCCATTCAGCTTTTTATTATACCAATCACAGCAGTACATCTTCACACAGTATACAAGTATCCCACAACATTTCCCCCTTTTTGTCTAAATAAAAAGGAAAGCTTTTAACTCTAATATAGTGAAGCTATGGCTTATGTAAGTTTCTTTTTTGAATTTGATAACAAGGAAAATCGTAACTATAACCTATCTGGTCTTCAACTCCATCAAAGACTGAGAAGGCTATATTACTTAAGTAAACAGGAAGTGCAGAACAAACAACTTCCAAAACCTTAGAAATGACAGAAGCAAGAAATGATAGAAACTGTCACCCAAGGTTCCTCTGAAATATTGAGCATCCATCTTTGGCCCATAAGTCTAGAATATCTGAGAGATTTTTGAAGGACTTACCTGCCTTGTCTTGGCAAAGTTTGGCAATTGCTTTCTTGCTTTCTTTTGTGTTCTGCTTGTCCAGTTTAAAGAGCATACTGTCAGCAGTTGAGGCAAGAGCAGTTTCTTGCCCAAATGGCCAGCTCTGCCACAAGAAAAGCAAACTACATTATAGAACTTCTTTGATCCCCATCATCTTTTTTGAAGTAAATTGGTGCTGTCAGGAATAGACATGTCCCATTGTAATGAAAAGCCTTATGTTATTAAACGTTTTAAATGCCATATTCTATAGGTCTCTGAAGTGTTTGAAAGCCATCTATCAATTTAAAGTACATCTCTGTTGGCCTTGAAAACATACCTAACGTGACTATAAGTTTAATCATTGTAGATGACTACTAACCTGTCTTTTTTTTATTATCCTAAATAGCTTGCAAGGGCTAAAACTGCACATGTTTTTAAATGATCTGCATAGGTACAATACCTTAAACAAAAATAGAAACATATATGCAGAATAACCTTAAATTTGAATCAGTATACAAAAATTGATACCAGTGTAAAATATTTGGGACTCATAGTTATTCAAAAGTAGATTCAATAATCCACCTCTTTATCCCATCATTTCTATTCTGTATCCCCACTTTTCCCCTTCAGATTGAGGTCTTTGACTTAATCTCCTTTTTTCAGCTTTTTTTCCTAACTTGACCAATAACAACTTGTAACCTATCCCCCTAAACAGTGACAAACATCCATAACCCACTGAATGACCAAAAACCACCCATCCCACCTCCTAGGAATGTGGGCATCATGTTCTGTAGACTGCTTCCTGATGCCTGGGGGTGACCCTGAGACTATTGGGATAATGGTGAGAGAGCTAGCTATTGTCCAGTCTTGTGATGGGAAAGTGTAAGACTTGTCTGAAGTTCTGGCTGGATAGTCTGTGAGGCTGGGCCATCTCAGCTAGCAACTTTGAAGTTGCTCTGGATGCAAAATTTTGGGGAACTAACAGGCTTTCTTAGAAGCTGGATCACCTGGGCTGCTTGTCTTATTTTGGTGTCTGGTCCTTTTTTTCTGAAAACACAGAAACTTTTAAAGGTAACATACATGTCTGTATTGACAAAAGTGTGGAATGTGTGATTTATACAAGTCAGCTAAAGATGGCTTTTTGTTTTATGTTGAGCAAATAAAAGGCATCTGTCAACTTTTTTAAGTCCACTTGGATTATATAACCAAACTGTAACATAAATTTCTGTCCACCCATCTGAAAGGATGTTATGTGTAAGTCATAAGGGCTCTATCACCAACAAGATTTATCATGTCTTACCCAGTCTCAGGGCTCTTCCCATGTCAAGGGATTAGCTTCTACATTACCTGTCTTGTAGTCTTTTTTGACTTTCCCCTCATGTCTGTAGCCAAGATCCTCAGGAGGTCTCCCCTGGTCAAATATGATCTTGATTAACTTCGAAGGAATTCATAGCTTTTCATTTCCTGTGAAAACAAAAGCAGAGCCCCTCCCCCAATGCAACATATTGTCTAAATTCCAATTTGAAGCCAAGACATCCTTAAAGTATATGCTGGTTTAATTTAGCAGTCCTTTCCACAATTTAATGTCTCTCAGCAACTGTCGTTCTCTGTTCATTAACATTCAAAAAATTCACAGTCAACAAAACACCATACAGGATCCAGATGCCCAATTTCCCATCTTTATGTAGCTTTTTAAAATACATTATTTTACCCTCCCTTTAAAGACTTTATTATTTTTGAACTATTTTTTTCTATAACTGTCTATATATCCATTTTCTTTCTTCAGCTTCTAAGCATGTTTAAACATACTGTACTTTTATAGAGGTTGTTTTGTGTCTGGACCTGGCTTTACTAAGCATCTGTAGCATTCTCTGATCACATGAGACAAATCTTAAACTGTCATGTCACTTGCCACATGGCTCAGTTTAGCACATGGCGCTGCACATTGCTCTGGGGGCTGACTCCAACCCATAGGCAGAAGTGGAGAGCCGTGTCTCTATGTACTGCAACCAGCCTGAGAGACTGGGACTAGGAATCCTCATCTGGTTCCTTGTTGGTGTGTTGGGAACTTTTTAAGCTTTCTCAGGTCCTATTTGGAAATACATGCCCCCACATTGGATACCATATATAACAGGCCAGCTCCCAAACAATGACATGAAGACTTATTATGAAAGTTCAGCCTTTAGCTTAGGCTTGTTCCTAACTAGCTCTTATAACTTAAATTAACCCTTTTATATTAATCTGTGTTCTACCATGTGGTGTTTGTTACCTCTCTTCCATCTTGCACCTCATGTTTCCTCTCTGTGTCTCCTGGCGTCTCTTACACACCCATATTCTCCTCCTTTTCTTTCTCCAGAAATCCTGCCTATACCACCTGGCTACCTATTGGCTTTTTATTACATTAGTCACAGAAAAACACCTTCACACAGTATACAAATATTCTAAAACAGAAATCCATGTAATAATCAAGTAGAGGCTGGACTAATTAGGGAAGGGCTACTAGGGGGACAGAGCCAGGAGACCAGATGAGAGCAAGGTGCCACACATATAGACAAGGATGCTCAAAGGAACCCATTCTCTTCTGTGTAGCCATTTTTAATTCAATGGAGGTTACAAGGTGTTAACTTTTGTTTTTGTTTTGTTTTAAATAAAAATGAGACACCTTTCCTTCAACCTGTGCCTGAGAGAGAGATGCTGAGTCAGATTGCAAGTCAGTATCTACTAATAAAAACGATATGAGTATTTTGCACATCATTTCTTTTAGTTCTTTTATTACTGTTTGTACTGTAAACAATGATTTCAAAAACGTGATTTGTGTGTTAAATGTATTGTAGCTTTAAGGATTACTTTGACAATGCTGTGGAGTACTTGATCTCTAAATAAGGGTGAGACTTCATTCACTGACAGAGAAGAGAAGGGATGGAATAACACATAGACAGCGCCTTGACCCTTAAAGTCTACCCAAAGGAATGCTTGGAGTTCTCTTTAGGCAAAGTGACATCTTCATAATTAAATTTGCATAGTAATCTATCACATTGTGAGTTTATGCTAATGTTACATACTTCAAGACTTGGATGGCATGAAGGGGAAGGAGCCTGTTCTAGTGTTGTGTCTCAGCGAACATTTAAGAAGCACAGTTTGTGTGTGAAATACTGATGTAGATTACTTTTATGAATGGTTGTAGCTGTGCCCTCAGTTTTCAAAAGGCAGCCTGTGCTAGTCTAGCCTTAGTGTTTACGCAGATGGAAGTGTGAGGACGTGCCTGTGTTTCACGTCATCAGCAGCTGCTTCCCTAGTAGCTGGTATGGTTTTTGTATTTAGATCAGATGGCTGATTCAAAGAATAATGCTATCACCAATGATGTTTTCTTTTTCAGGCTGTCTTGCTCTCCCCAAATTGAATCTGCAGTTTCTAACTCTACATGACTACCTCCTGAGGAACTTTAATCTCTTCCGCTTGGAATCCACCTACGAAATTAGACAGGACATCGAGGACAGTGTCAGCAGAATGAAGCCGTGGTCAGTAAATCGATGCCATTTATAATGAAGAGATGTGTCCACAGTAAAATGATACGCCGTGTTAAGAAAATCAGTGCGTTTAGTGATATGAAGTTACCTGTCAAAGACACTCACGAATTGAGAATTTTTAAAATGTGAATTTACTTCTGAGGTATTAAAATGTGAACTATGTGTCTAAGTACCTGGAGGTATGGCTGGAGAACTGGGGAGAAGGGAGGAGAGGTCATTTTAGTTAGGGAGGGGGAGAAGTGTAGACAAGATTCGCTTAGATGGTAGTAGCAGGGTAAAGAGGGAGGATATGTACTGGCCAGCAGTCCTGTATAGGGCAGAGACACTCTGTTAGTCTTGGGTGGAGTTTACAGGAAAGGAGATTTCCTCTTCCACAGTTGCTCCCATGACTGTAGTGGAAACTGTGAGTCGGTGCCCAAAGGAAGTGTCTAGGGCCTTGGGTGTTTCAGAACATTCAGAGTAGCACGTTGGAACTAACCTGGTAGGGTTCACCTACAGGTCTATTTACATGGGGATTTCTTCTGTTTCTATCTTTGACTTTATCTGGAGAGTTTCTTTAAGAAAAGCCTTTGTTCCAGCCGTGGTAGACAGTGTTGCATTATGAGATTGGTGAAGGTTAGTTTTGGAATTTTACCCTAGAGATTTGGGGTATTCCTTCACTGTTTATAGTCAATGATTATAAATCACATATATTAAAAGTATGTATTTACTTATTAATAAAATTGAGTCATAAAGTGAATCTTCATTACCTTTCAGGCACAGTAGGTACACACATGCAATGTTGCTGACTTTGTATGGAAAACTTAATGGTTGCTGGAGTGTGAACCTCCTTAGGTATCTTCCAGCCTTCTCCCTTTTCCTTACCATAGAAAGTGGCCACAGGCACTATGATTATGATCTATTTTTTCACATCCATATTTTATTTTATACACAGTTCTAGTTTTTTAATTATTATGTGAGAAGTTATTCTGGATAAGACTATAAAACCTAACACAAGTATTTTTGACTTAATAATCAGTTGAGTCAGTAAGTAGGCTAGGATTATGAAATTTGTATATCCACTGGCTGCTCTTCCCTGCCCACAGCTTTGCTGAAATTATTGCCCATTGTTCAGACTCTGTGGGGACACTTGATGCAGAAATTCCTTTACAATTTATGGTTACCTTGCATTTATATGCCTAGATTCAGAGCCTAATTTTGGCCATTTTCAAAATAGGGATTTATTAACTAGCATTTAAGTAAATAGAATTCTCTTGTACATTTAATTTAAATATCAAACACACAAAGAAAACAATTACTCATGGTTTTTATTCTCTAATAATAGAGGATCTTTTAAAATTACTCATCTTTTGATATAAGAAAAAAAAATGTTGCTTTTGGAGTTAGTTTGTTCCCATTTGAAATAATAAATCGTTCTAAAGTTTTGTCACTGGTGCCCATGAAGAAATAGCTGCAAGGGCTAGTCACACTGTGAGGGTGGAGGAGAGAAACCCAGGCACTATTGCACAGTACATGTGTTAGGTCACGTTTTCATGTGGACAGCAGTAAAAGGTGATGTGCTTCCAAGTGGCAGAAGTCTGTCCTTTTTATGCTTCAAGTTTCAGTTCTGTAAGAAATAAGACTGAAGGACCCGGATTAGTGGTTGCCTGGGGTGTACAGAGACTAACTGCTGTTGGACAAAAGCATTCAGGGGCAATACAAATGTTCTAAAGTTGGATTGTGATGGTAGATGCACATCGTGTAAATTTACTAAAACTCTTATTTGTACATTTACAGTAAATGAGTTCCACAACTGTCATGGGGTAAAAAGTGGTAGAGACCCTTTTGTAAGGTTTTAAGCACGCTGCCATGCCTTCAAGAGCTGTCCCAGTGCTAGCCATTGCACAACTTTTATTCTTAGATTTTCTCTAATGTTATAAAGTTGTATAGGTTTAGTTACAGCACATAATCTTCATAGTAGATGTAATTTAATGTCATTTTTATAATTAATATTAAATGTAAGTTTTAAAGTGCTGCCTTAGTTTATGTTCCAAATGCACCATCTAATGTAAAGTTAGTTCTGAATGTACTTTAAAGTAACAGAGATAGGAATGAGTATTTGGGAATTGCTGCTGGTTGTTGGCAATTAACACAACTTCCCCTCTGATCTTTTTTAAGTGAGTAGATAGATACTTCTAAGTGACTTAAAGTAGTATATCCCAATGAAGATTCTTCCACGTTTTTAAGTTTTTAAATAATAGTTTCCTGGAGGTAAGGGGGAAGGGTGGGATGAGGGATGGGAAAGAACTGTGGTTGGAATGTAAAATGAAATTAAAATAAATAAATATATTTTAGGCGTTGTATAAGAATGTAAAGAACAAAAGATAAAATGTTAATAGTTGAAATTATTTGAAGAGAGGAAAGGATCAAATAAACCTAAGAAGAACTGTCCTTTAGAAATGAAAGAGACACCAGACGAGCAAAAGCCTTAGGAGATTTCCAGTAGGGAAAAAGACAGTAGCTGAAGCAGTTTCTATCCAGAACAGTGAAAGTAGAGGCATTGCATTTCCTGATTTCAAATATATTACGAAACTACTGTGATCAAAATAGTGCACAGTAGACCTAAAAAGGGGTGTGGACATATTCCAGTTGTGGCCCACGCGTTTAAGCCCAGCCCTTGGAGACAGGCAAGTGGATCTTGAGTTCAAGACCATCCTGATCTATAGACTGAGTTCCAGAGCAACCAGAGCTGTTACGCAGGGAAAACCTGTCTCAAAAAAAAAATAAAAGAAAACAAACAAATAACAGCAAAAAATAGGGTCATATACAAATAGATAACAGTGGAAAGCCCAGGAATAAAACTATGCATATGTGACACTTGTGCTGAGAATATACAATCAAGGAGGAAGACTGGATCTGCATGCAGAACCCAGAAGAAATCAGATCATTGCCGCATTAACATGAATGCAAAGAGATTAAGCCTAACTCTTGAGACCACGAAATATGTGGAAGGAAACAGATGATTTCCATAACATTGCTCTTAATATTTTTACTTTTGCTTTTGTTTTTTGGCTTGGATTATAACATCAAAAACAGAGGAGGCAAATACAAAGATATAGCAATAGTGAGTAGAAAAGCATTAAAGTAACAAGTCTCTGTCCAAAAAAAAAAAAAAGGAAAATGAGAAGGAAATCTATGATGTGTGAAGAAATACCTGCAACTCATATCTAATTAAGGATTTATATCAGAAGTATAAGAACATAGACACACATAAAAAATTTAAGTTGAAAAACTGGCAGACATCCTAAGTGGATGATTGTAATAAAGATCTAAAGGTGGTCAACGGCTATAAACCAGCAGCGCTCAGGCCTCTACTCCGCAGGAAATGGACTTCCAGGCACTCATCCTTGTTAAGAAGGAAGGTAGCTATTGGCAAGATTATTAAGAAAATGAAAGCTTATGCAATGTTCTTGGGACTATAATGGTACAGTCATTATAGAATACTGTATGGACATTCCCCAGTAATAGAAAACAAAATCATCGTCTTGAAGAAATATATGTTCTTCATGCGCTTAGCAGCACTGTTGTCAACAGCAAGATAGGGAAACAGTCTGTGTCTATGTAGAGATGAAGGAGTAAAGGAGGTGTGTGGCTATATATACAGTATAGAGTATAGAATACTGTTCATTCTCTAAGAAGAAAGAGCCCCTACCCTGGGTAACCAGTGCTAGCTAGCACTTGACCGTGAGCTAAGCATGTATCCCCCAAGTTTTACTTGTATCAGGTTGTAAAGTTCCTGTTTGTGTGATCATCCACTGCTTTGACTTTTCAGGCAGTCTGAGTATGGTGGTGTAGTATTTGGTGGTTGGGCACGAATGGCTCAGCCCATTGTGGCTTTTACTGTCGTTGAGGTTGCTAAACCCAACATTGGTGAAAACTGGCCGACCCGAGTCCGTGCAGATGTCACCATCAATCTGAATGTCAGAGATCACATCAAGGATGAATGGGAAGGTAATTTGGTACCTTTTACCTCTTTCCTTTCTAGTTTCCCGTTTAGAACAGTGACTTGCGGTCTTCCTAAAGCTGTGACCCTTTAGTAGTACCTCATGTTGTGCTGACCCCCAACCATAAAATTACTTTGTTACTACTTCATAACTGTAGTTTTTCTACTGTTATGAATTGTCATGTAAATATCTTATATGTGACCCCAAAGGGGTCCTGGCCCACATGTTGAGAACCCCTGATTTAGAAGCATTGCAGACTATTACTAAATGTTGTCCTTTTAAAATTTTATTCAACTTTGCTCATAAAATTTATTATAAAGTACTCTAGTTATCTTTGTAATTAGTAAAAATACTAAGGATCATATAAGAGTATTTTAAGTATATAAATATTTAAATAACAAAATCGTAACTGTCAAAGGGTTCTAAAGATTGCAGTTTGCGAAGCAAACTGAGAGGAAATTATAAATTTAGTATAATGTTTTCTGGAGTTTTAGAGTCAATATAAAAGCATTAGTGTGTCCTAAAGGAGACTCAGATATAACTCACACACATTTGTAGAATAAGTAGAGACAGTGATACTTTGAAAAGGTGGAAGCAGACACCTCATGGAGACTGCAGGTCGGAGGAGGGATCTGCTGAGGAGACATGGAGTGAGGGTCCTAAGGAAACTATTTTACCAGAAGAAGAAAGATGGATAAGGACTCGGTGAAACTAGAGTTACTTGAGGTTGTGTGATAATTGACAAGAAAGTAAACTATTTATGTTCCTAATTTTTTTTAAACTATATAAGTTTTGGCAATGGGAGTTGTGTTCCATAATTAGCTTTGGGAGAAGCTATCTCAAAAATATTAAGTGAAAAAGTGTTAAAACTTTGCTAACACCTGTGTAAGAAGCAGCCCCTGAACCGCCAGGCGGTGGGCCCTTTTGTATCATCCCCCCTACCCCCTCCCTGCCTGCCCAACCCCAGCTGTCTGAGGGCTCCCACTTGCTGCGCTGTGGTAAGAAATAGCAGCCAGTAGGTTTAATCTCCTGCTACCTTCTTCAGATGCCAGAAGGAAAGGGATAGTGCCATAATGGATCAGTTTCCAGAAATTATAGCTCCTAGCATGGTGTTAACCACGGGGAGCATATGTTAGACTTATAAGGGGATTCTGAAGGAGTCTAGCAATGCAGTTGGCCAAATGTTTGACAAATGGCTGCTTTACTGGGTATCATTTGTGACAGATTTTTTGAGTCCTGTATCTTTCTGTGAGTTCCAGGCTGTTCCATTATATATCTAGAACATGGTGCACCTTTGTGGTTACTGTACCTTGAGAATTCATTAGTTTCTGGACAGGGTCTTGCAGTTATTACCCACTGAAACTTAAGGTGCTAAGTATCTAACACTGTTTTACACATTGGGCAATAAAATAAGTGACTTATTGGCACTCTCAGAAATAGTAATGGCTGGAAATTTTTAAAGACCCATTACAGGAGTTTACAGATGAGAAATGACAGGTTGGCCTTGTAAAAAGTTGGGGAAGGAAAAATGCTCTCCCGACAAAGCCCTTTCTCAGTTGTTCTGGGGACTACTACCTGGAGTACCTGAAGAAAACTTAAAAAAAAAATGTCTTTCTTATTTGCTTTCTCTCACTTATTCCCCAGCCCCGTGACTTTTCTTTTTCTTCCCCTCACACCATCCTTTACCATAGACCTGTGGTAGACTGAGAAATAGAATGGTTGGATATTGGTGGACAAGGCAGGGTGCTGTGCAGTATTTAGGGATGCGTGAACCACACTCTGGCAAGTAGTGGGAAGAACAGTGCTCTTCTGTAAGGCTGGGCCCATATTCAGCCCTTATATTGATCCAACAAGCAAGCAGAAAGTGAGGGGAGGACTGTCTTGAATATTGTCTTACATACAGAATAGCTTTGAAATGTTCCCACAAAAAATTAGAACTCCCTTCCCTCAAGATTTGAAGTTTGGAGCCTTATCTTCATTCATTATTACCCCATATAGAAACTGGATATTAGATTTTGCTTCTAAAAACACAGGTAGGATGGTTACAAATGCTTGAGAAGAAAGGTGAGCTCATGGTAGTACAGACTTTTTAAGTGTAAATTTAAGGTGTCTGCTGCTGTAATGTTCTGATTGTGGAGGGATACTCAGTCAGCCATCGCTGTTGATGTCAGAAAGTGACTCCTACTTTGATGGGGCTTCCCAGGGCCTCTTCTTTGTCTCTAAAACCGAGATGTTTGAGTTGTACAGACTCGAGGTTATGTAGCAGCATAACTCAGCAGAACACTGTTCCTTTTAGTTCTCATTGCCTCCTCGACCCCTTTGCATCTATTTGCCCTTACAGATTTGAGTTATTTTTAGCTTTGCTTACACCCAAACTCTACAAAAAGAAGCCATGATGCTTCCAATCCTATTAGCCATTAATTCACATTGATGTCTTAATCTAGTTGTATATCTTTTTCCCAAGATTATAAGTACTCTGACTATGTACATTTTCATTTTTGTCACTCAATGGCTAAAAATAATAGGTCAGAAAAGAAACGATGTGGCATTCCATGTTGTGAGCTGTAACACTTTGATGCCCCTTTTCTTCCTGTTTCAGTGTTATTGGTGGAGCTGGGAAGCCAGTGGAGACCCCCCAGACTTTGACCCCAATCTCTCCTCTCTTGACATTCACTTAGAAAGATTCCGTTTGCTCTCTGAAACTGTGTGTTGAGCCATTTTCTGTGTGTGATATCTGTGGATTAAAGCACTCCTGTGCTTGGATGCGTTATTCTTGAGTTAACCTGTTTTAGGATAGTGCACTTAGGCTGTTTGGAATGACAATGATGGATAGGTGAAACTGATGGTAGAAATTTGATAACTATGATACAGATGAATTATATTCCAGCCATATTTTTGGTTACTTAATAAGAATTAAAAATAAGGATGATGATGAACATCCAATTTTGGATCTGTAACATGACTTGGAAGTCTTACTCAGTAATTAATTCATGACACAGAAGTTTCTAATTTTAATATAAAAAGATCTTCCTTTTAATTACTGCTATGAAATATTTAATATTAAAAACTGTAGGAAACACATAATCATATTATAATCCAAAATGCCTTATTGGTCACTTTTTTTTTAATGTTTTTTCTCTCCTTCAAAAAGGTTAAGAATTTGCCAATGAAAGATCAGAAGCAATGTAATTATAATATGCCAAAATGCCTTTGTGTTTCACTAGGTCTCCGCAAACACGACGTATGCTTTTTAATCACTGTGCGTCCCACAAAGCCCTATGGTACTAAGTTTGACAGGAGGAGACCTTTTATTGAGCAGGTTGGCTTGGTATACGTCAGAGGCTGTGAAATCCAGGGCATGCTGGATGACAAAGGGCGAGTCATCGAAGATGGTATAGTGATCTATTTCATTCGAGAGAATATCTAGAGTGATACACTTCTGTGCTGTCTTTCTTAGTAAACTTTTAGTTGCTTTATGTAGTAAACACAAAAGATTGTATGTGAAGTGCCTACTTCATAGTTGTAGAATAGGTAATGGGTGACAAGGCTCTTGCCTAACAGGTGCTGTGTATTCCCTAGGTTCAGTCCCCAGTGTGGGGGGGGGGGGAAGGCAAACAAAAAACTGTTAAATGTATTGAATTTTCCATTGTACTTTTTTTTTAAAGATTTATTACTTCATTTGTTTATTTTTGAGAAAGGGTCTTAACTATGTCTTTTTTTTTAAAGATTTATTACTTCATTTGTTTATTTTTGAGAAAGGGTCCATTGTACTTTATAAATGTGCACAAGAAGTATGTGCAACTGAGTTGCCTTTTTAAGTTTCTATATTAGATGATGGAAAGTATATGGTTTTTAATATTTCTAAGTAGGCCAGGCATGACAGCACACAATTGTAATCCCTCTGACCTCTGCACAACATGAGTTGTAAGAAATGATAAAAATTTAGAAAAAGAGGAATGTGCTTTTAATTTTGAATCTAAATTGTCTAAGTAGAGAGAAGTTTAGTCGTGGGGGGATACTGGAGATAAGTTTAATGGCTTATCATTTCTATAAGAGAAATACTTTTAACTTTCTTTGATAGTTAGTTGAAAATACATATTTCATTTAACAAAGTCTTTAACAATATCTAGGACCTGAACCCAGACCCAATCTTAGAGGTGAGTCAAGGACGTTTCGAGTGTTTTTGGATCCCAACCAGTATCAACAGGATATGACCAACACTATACAAAATGGAGCCGAAGATGTGTATGACACTTTCAATGTCATAATGAGGAGGAAACCGAAAGAGAATAACTTTAAGGTAAGTTTGATTCTGTACCTAAATGCCCTTATTTCCTAATAATGAAATCCTAAAATAGAAACACATGCATACTGGGTAAGGGAGTTTAAAGACAACATTAACTGTTTAATTTTGTGAGCATTCTTAAATTCATAGCATATTGATTAGATGTGACATTTAAGGAAATCCATTTGCTAAATATGTTTTGGCTTTAAGGAAATTGGAAATTTATAAATGAATTCAGGTTTTCTTCTGAAAGTCAGTTCCTTTCTTGCTTTTTTACGTTAGGTGCTCAGTTTAGGCCCAGAATGAGGAGGAAGACTGTTCATTCATTTAGTGGATCCAAAGTAGGTGTACTCCCAGATGTCTTTAGAATACAGATGCGGACAAAAGTGCTGAATGATGCTCTGATAACAGTGTTTTGACACACGTCACTCATTAGGAACAGGAAGACCTGGGAGTTTCTAATTTTTGCTTTCATGGTTTAGATGGAGAATTTTAGTAAAGGAAGATCTGAAAATACTTTTTCTGTGCTCATGTGTAAGTCTCTAGGAGGGACTATAAGCAACACTGTTCTTTCAAGTTGTGTTAATATTGGTAACTTCCAGTTTTTGCAGGGTGACTTTCCTTCCTCTTTTCCCCAAGCCTCATTGCTGACACAGTCCTGTCACTCTCTTGCATTCCCACACTGTCGCTGTGTATAAGAAAATACGTGAGCTCTCAAACGCAGAAATTTATGCTCCATTCTTCTTTCTCTGAAGACAAATGCAGTGGGAATCCCTCGCTTCCTTTCCTCCTGCTCCACAAACAGTCCTTCAGTGCTGAACCTCTGGTGATGCCGTATGTAGACACCCTCATTCCACATCCCTGCTTCTCTTCCCCTCTGCTCCTCCCAGTACGTTACTCTCTCTCCATAGCCTCTCTGCCATTCTTTCAAAATGTCAGTTATATTTTGGTGCCCCTGTTTTACATTCTTTAATGGTTTCTTATCACATTGAAGAGTTTTTAATAATCCAAGACACTGTTGTTACATCATCATTTGCCCATGACTTCCCCTATCATGTCCTCCATCTCCTTACTTACTTTACTGTAGCCACACTAATCACACACCCTGTTCTTTAAATAACCCATGACTTTACATGGTTTCACAGTAGATGATTTTCCTTAGGTATATTTATAAAATTATAAATATAGTTCATCTCCACACATAAGTATCTCTTGAGAAGTTTCTTTCCAGGTTGTACAGTACCTAGGACAGTCTCACTTTTCAGTAAGGGAATCTCAGTCACATGACTGAAATCTACAAAATAGTTCTTTATTTGCCATTCTTTTTAGTGTCTTTTGTGTGTCTGAGGTTGTGATTAGCTATATGGGAGTTGTAGAGATGAATAAACATAGTTGAGACCTTAACTACCAATCAAGAAAGTAAGAAATATAAGTAATTACCATGAAAGTTTAACAGGTGCCCAACATGATTTTTTTTAATTTATTAGATTTTTTAAAAAATACCAATCCAAGTTCCCACTCTCTCCCCTCCTCCCATTTCCTCTACACACCCTCCCACCCCACCCCATCCACTCCTCAGAGAGGGTGAAGCACATTGTTTTGTAGAAGGTCCAAGGCCTTCCCTACTATATCTACGCTGAGCAAGGTATCCATCCAAAAAGAAGAGGTTCCCAAAAATCCAGTACATATAGTAAGGATAAATCCTGGTGCCTCAGCCAGTGGCCCCTCAGTCTGCCCAGCCATGCAACTGTCAACCACATTCAGAGGGGAGACTAGTTTGGTCCTATGCTTGTTTCTTCCCTGTCCAGCTGGAGTTGGTGAGCTCCCATTAGCTCAGGTAGACTGTTTCAGTGGGTGAACCCATCATGGTCTTTATCTCTTTGTTCATATTCTCATTTCTCCTACTCTTCAACTGGACTTTGGGAGCTCAGTTCAGTGTTCCAATGCAGGTCTCTGCCTCTGTTTTCATCAATTGCTGGATGAAGTTTTTATGATGATATTTAAGATATTCATCAGTCTGACTACAGGGCAAATCAAGATCCGGCACCCTCTTCCCTATTGCTGGAGTCATCCTTGTGGATTCCTGGGAATTTCTTTAGAGCCATGCTTCTGCTAACCTTATAATGGCTCCCTCAATCAAGATATCTCTTTCCTTGCTCTCATCTCTGTCCTTCCTCGTTCTCGACTATCCCATTCCCTCAAGTTCTCCTCAACACTCCCCTTCTTCCCTCCTCTTCCCCTTTCACCCTCACTTCTTCCCCACCCCCATGCTCCCAATTTTGTCAGGCCATCTTGTCTGTTTCCAATTTCTAGGTAGATCTATATATGTTTTTCTTTGGGTTCATCTTATTATTTAGCTTCTCTAGGATCTTGAACTATAGGCTCAATGTCCTTTGTTTATAGCTAGTATTCACTTATGAGTGAGTATATACCATATTCATCTTTTTAGGTCTGCATTACTTCACTCAGGATAGGGTTTTCTAATTCCATTCATTTGCATGCAAATTCAAGATGTCATTGTTTTTTACCGCTGAGTAGTACTCTCTACTAATGTGTAAATGTGCCACATTTTCTTTATCCATTCTTCAGTTGAGGGGTATCTAGGTTGTTTCAAGGTTCTGGCTATTACAAATAATGTTGTTATGAATGTAGTTGAACAAATGCTTTTGTAGTATGATTGAGCATCTTTTGAGTATGTGCCCAAGAAAGTTATTGCTGGATCCTGAGGTAGGTTGATTTCCAATTTTCTGAGAAACCACCATACTGATTTCCAAAGTGGTTGTACAAGTTTGCATTCCCACTAGTTAGATTCATATCTATCGCCATGCACAAACCTCAAGTCCAAATGGATTAAAAACCTCAGTATAAATCCGACCACACTGAACCTGATAGAAGAGAAACTAGGAAGTAGTCTTCAATGCACGGGCACAGGAGACTACTTTCTAAATATAACCCCAGTAGCACAGACACTGAGAGCAACAATAAATAAATGAGACCTCCTGAAACTGAGAAGCTTCTATAAAGCAAAGGATACAGTCAGTAAGATAAAAATACAGCCTATTGAATGGGAAAAGATCTTCACCAACCCCAAATCAAAGGACTGATCTCCAAAATATATAAAGAACTCAAGAAATTAGACATTAAAATTCTAAATAACCCAATTAAAAAAATGGGATACGGAACTAAACAGAGAATTCTCAACAGAAGAATCTCAAATTGCCAAATGATACTTAAGGAAATGTTCAACATCCTTAGCCATCAGGGAAATGAAAATCAAAACAACTCTGAGATACCATCTTATACCTGTCAGAATGGCTAAGATCAAAAACACCAATGATAGCCTTTGCTGGAAAGGATGTGGAGTAAGGGGAACACTCATCCATTGCTGGTGGGAATCCAACGTGATTTTCCTAAAAGGAAGTTAAAAGAAGCATTTAGGTCCTGATACAAACAAGGGGACCATGACCTGCCTTTGTGGTATGTTCACTGTATGTGTACTGGCATAGAATCCCTCATTTGGTTCTTTGCTTTATTTGCTTTCCAGTGAGTGCAGCCTGTTCTAATCTGGGTCTTCTACTTCTTACCTGGACCATTGGAATGGCCACTGTGCCCTAGTCCCTTCATAATTCTTTTATGTGTATTTCCTAATTCTCTATAACACTGATACTTTATATCCTGCTGCTTAAAACATTTCTGTAACTTTCCATTAATGATGAAGTCAATCAGAAATGATTTGTTGCACTAAATTAAAATGGTACTTTTTTCTTGAAGCTTTTCCTGGTATCAAGCCCATCACCCCATCATCTATATCTCATCTGTAGTAGTGTGTAGGATTCTTTACTGTTGTCACGTTCTGCTACTTGTCGTAGTCCATGTCTTCCTTCATCTCTACTACATTTACAATTTCCTTAGATGGCAGAGTTATCATCTCATTCATCAGTGTTGTATGAATGTACTCAATGATCTGTCTGTCCATTACTCACCCATGCCATATTTAAACTGTGCTAGGTCCCTGAGTTTTAAAAAACTTTATTTGGTTACTGTGTACTTTGAAATTAGGCCTCGCCTCCTAATTTCCATATTTATCAGAATGGTTTTTGGATAGTCTTAAAAAAATGTTCTTGGCTCTGTTAATTCGTTTTGACAGTGTATATGCTAACTCCTGTAGTACCCTTTTATTGTAGTCCCGGTTCTTGTTTGTGTTTGTTTTGTTTTTCGAGACA
>NW_004949096.1:24089209-24099613 GCF_000317375.1 Microtus ochrogaster
AACTAAACAGAGAATTCTCAACAGAAGAATCTCAAATTGCCAAATGATACTTAAGGAAATGTTCAACATCCTTAGCCATCAGGGAAATGAAAATCCGGGACTACAATAAAAGGGTTCTTGTTTGTGTTTGTTTTGTTTTTCGAGACAGGTCTCTGCCTCCCTAGTGCCAGGATTAAAGACTTGCACCACCACTGCTTAGCTTAGTACCAGTTCTTTAATTCTTCAATTTATTTGTCATTTTTATTATTGACAGCTTTTTTATTTCTCTCCATGCTGATTTTATAAGTGTCTGCATTTCACCAGTGGAAGAGCTATATACTATTGAGAGGGAAAACCTCAAATTTATTAGAAATCATTTGCTTTTAAGGCCCTCTTCTGTAATTTTTTCTTTCTTTCTTTTTTTTCTTTATTTCTTTCTTTTTCTTGTATTGGGTTGACATAAATCTTATTTTCATCATGCTCAAGAAGAGTCAAGTGGCAAACCCATTTATGTCATTCTATCTAAACGAATTCTTAGTGGATAAACTGTTCTTGCTAACTTAGTTCTTTTGTTTAACTCAGTGTATGGTATCAGCTGAAAATATAGCTGTTGGTTCAGTCTTGCCAAGCACCTGTCAGCAGAAAATAGCTGCTTGCCTTGAAACACATGGGCATTCCGGATTGGTGCCATCAGCTCTGCATTCCAGGGGAGTGCAAATGTTTGAGATGTCAACTGACACGAAGCTTTCTGTCCTCCTACTGGCAGGCTGTGTTGGAGACTATTCGGAATCTGATGAATACCGACTGCGTGGTACCCGACTGGCTGCATGACATCATTTTAGGTTATGGGGACCCAAGTAGTGCCCATTATTCAAAAATGCCCAATCAGATTGCTACCTTGGATTTCAATGATACCTTTCTCTCCATTGAACATTTAAAAGCGAGCTTTCCTGGTCATAATGTCAAAGTGACTGTGAACGACCCAGCTCTACAAACACCCCCTTTCAGGTATGGTATGCTTTGGCAGCCATTCTGTGGTCCATCTGTGCTAGCATCAGCACTGTTGACTAAGTGAGTTTGGAGCATTGTGTCTGGATTTCATTTTGGCAGTCCTTACATTTGCTGTAATAATCACTGGGATAAGACTATTATATTTGAATCTATTCCTGACTCAGTACAGAAGCTATTTTAAGACCACATTAAAAGTAGCTTCATGTCTCAAAAGAAATCAGTGTCTTTGATTTGGAAAGAACTATATAAATATAGTAGCTGACTAAATACACATGCCTGTACATCTCACACATAGGCTAGTGTGTTTCTTAACTGGTAATACAGGCATGTGATGTTGAGCTTCATTTTGATTCTAAGAAGCTAAACTTTTCTTTTAATTCTGCCTGCCTTTTGCAGATTTTAAATACAGATTGAATATCCTTTATTTAAAATGTTTGAGGCAGGAAATATTTTATGTTTGGAGCTTTTTCAGATTTTGAAATATTTCCATAAACATTACCAATTGAACATTCCTAATCTGAAAGTCTAAAAGTCAGAATGTTCCGGAATTCGAAACTTTGGAGGCTTGTCCGAGTATCCCAAATGTTTAAGATTTTGAAACATTTTCAATTTCATGTTTTTAAATGAGAGATATTCAATATGTATTCAAACTAGAGTTATATTAATGTCAAATAGGGCTGTAGCTGTTGAGTAGAAATCGAGTGAGCTGCTTGGAGCCATTGGCAGCTGCCGGAGCATGTTCGTGAACATCAGAGACTACACGACGATACCTGCATTTTCAGTTCAGATCTTGCTCATTAGCTGGGAACCAGAGCACACAACTTCCACATACTATTAAATACAAATAATAATTCAGCATACTTACAACATAGTTTTCATAATACCCATACCTCGTTTTCCTCTTTTCATCCCTCACTTCTGTTAATTACAGAAACATTTCTCTTGTCTCCTATTTTTATTTTTTTACCTGTTTATGCTCATAACTCTTGCTGTATATAATAGATTCTGTTAGGAACACTCTGTGTCCCTCTTGACAAGTGCTTCTCTAGGCCCTTCAGTCTTGCTGGTGCTGTATTTCCTGCCTCTGCCCTTGAAATCTCCGATGCCTTTTCCTACATAGAGCCGTTCACTCCCTCACTGGAGAAGTGAGTCTGCTGCTTACTCGTAAGGTGACTCCTTCTCAGCTAAAGCTTCTTGGCAATCTTTGCCTCTGTCTGTACTGCAAGAATGGGAAAAGTACACATAGAGGAATTTTCTTTTACTTTTTCTTTTTTTTTTTTTTTTTTTGTTTAATTTAGGAAATTCACTGAAAGCTTTGGCCTCTAACTCCAGACTAAGAACCTCTGGTCTTAAGCCTGGTGTTTCAGAGATGCTATAACAAGACTCCAGTCTATCTGTCCTTCCTTTTTACTATTGTATTCTGTGCTCTGGCAATGCTTGGCTGTTTGTATTTAGCCTTTGCTGTTACTTCTGTTTTCTGGGAAGTCTTTTCTTTCTGGCTGTGAATTTCTGAGAGTCTCTGTTCTTTAAACCAGTCTTCTTAAGTCTTCAGAATACGTGAACACCAATGCACTTTACAGTGCATATGACAAGTATTTAGTGTTTCTTTGATTTGTCCATTAATTGGATGACTTTTTCCCCAAATAGAAGGCTTAACTCCAATTTTAATAATTATAAATCTGCCTTTATTTTATTATAGTTTATGTAGAAGTAAATCACAAATCTTTCTTATATATCTTTTTATTCTCCATACAATGTCATACACAAGATAGTAGTTATTTCTTTTTTATTGAAAATAAATTTTTTCATACACTATATTCTGATCACAGTTCCCTTCTTCCATCTGCTCCCAGAACCTCTCCATCTCCTACCCCTCCAACCCAATGCCTTCTTTCTCTCTCTATAGAAAGCAAACCAGCCAAGGAGGGTAGGGGATAAAACAAACAGATTTAAGAAGAAGAAGAAGAAAAGCATGAAAAACATGTGCAGACACACCATATAAACACAAAATTGGAACCATAATATATGAGCAAAAGACCAGTAAGATTTAAAATGTTAAAAAAAAAAAAGAAGAACCCTCCAGATATACCATTGAATTCATTTTGTGGGCACCATCTACTGCTGGGCATGGGTCTACCCTAAAGTGAGGTTTGTAAACCCAGTGAGACTCCATTGGAAAAAACTAATATTTCCTATTCAGGTGGCTGATAGCTTCTGGATTAAGGATGGGGGTCATGCCCACTCCCCTTCTCAGCTTGGACCATTTCTTATTTTAAAGATGAATGGGGGCTTTGCTCTTGTAGAATAACTTTCCCGGTGAGAAGCGGAAAAGGGAAGAAAAGGAAAGACGCAGACGGGGAAGAAGAAGACACCGAAGAAGCAAAGACCTTAATTGTAGAACCTCATGTTATTCCTAATAGAGGCCCTTATCCTTACAACCAGCCCAAACGGTAATTTGACTACCTAGCCTAGTTACAAACTGCTTTTAAATTCTCTTTTGGGTGGGATACTTTTGTTTCAAACGTTGGGGCTTTTTCCTTTCAGTTCTGTCAATTTTCTGAGTAGCTGAGAAATTCTAGATAATTCTGTAGCCACATTTCAAAAAGAAACATTCTCTGGCACTTTAACAGTCAGCATTACACAACCACTGGCATGTGAGCATGGAGCTCCTGTGTAATGGTCTTCGGGGTCTGTGCTGGGACTGCAGGGGCGGTTCATTTGGGAGCTAGAACTTCTGCTGCTGGCCAGATGAGGCCTACAATAAGCTTAGTGTATTGGAAACAACTGCAGTTCGTAAAAATTATTCTCTGGGGGTCAGGGAATAAGAACAAGTAGATGTTTGAGCTTCTCTGCTCCTGGTTGTCTGAGTTTTCACTAAGTGTTGTTACATATCTAACAAACTTCTATTTACTCCTCTGTTTGCAGAAATACAATCCAGTTCACTCATACACAGATAGAGGCCATCCGGGCTGGGATGCAGCCTGGACTGACAATGGTAAGCAAAGCTGGCTGAGTTTTGAGTGTTTTTAAGTAATTGCAGCATTGTATACGTGAGATGTTGCTGCTCAGCTTAGTGTTGATAGATGCACATATTAGAATATGGCCATCTCTATTAAATCAATTATCCTCCTGTAACCACGGAAGTATTTGCAACAGTTTTTGGCCAGCATAGTCTTTAATGGTGTTTGTTCTCTGGCCCTTTACACTGCATTGAGTGTGTTTAATATCCAAGTATGTGCAACTTTTTTTTTAGCTTTTGGTTGTTGCCTTTTAGTCTGAATCTGATACAGTCCGAGAGTTTGCAAGTATGTGATACTTCTTTCTCATCATTTTACTTAAGTCTGTTTTGGTTTTTGGTTTGGTTTTGTTTGTTTAAAGTGAATTTTTTTCTGAACAGGATTTTGGGGACTTAACAGTTTTAACCATTAATCAAACACTTTTTTCTGTATATATTTTTCTCTCCTTGGAGATCAGTGATATAAAATTTATACTTTTTGGTGTTCTTCCATAGATGTATGCATTTCTAAGGTTGTGTTCCTCTGTTCTGTTTTTACATTACTGAGTCCACCCCGTGAAGTTTCTTTTTCTTTTCTTTTTTTCTAAGTTTTTATTTCTAATTTCTAACAATGTACTAACTTAGTCTTTGATATGAGTTCATCATTTTTTTCTTAGGTTGTGGGCCCACCTGGTACAGGAAAAACAGATGTGGCAGTCCAGATCATATCCAACATTTACCACAATTTTCCAGAACAGAGAACTTTAATTGTCACTCATTCTAATCAGGTAATTGACTTTCCATGTGTCTTTGTCTGTCTGTCTGTCTGTCTGTCTGTCTGTCTGTCTGTCTGTCTGTCAGTGTATGTGTGCATGCACATGCCCATACTCAGGACTTTTCATTTTGAGATTGAAAGCATTAATTACCCTGTTGCTAGTATTTCTCTTTGTTTAATAGAATGAGTATTCCTCAGATTCAGAGATCTAAAGTGTGTGAGTACCAGACTGTTTAAATACCTTAGTAGGTACATGTGATTCTGTTACACAAAAAGATCGTTGTGTGCTCTGTTAATCCTTCTGAAGGTGTCAGGACAGTGAAGAATAGTATTCTTCATTGACTGGGGCATAACTTTGACCAGCACCTCACAGAGGATCCCCACCCATGGTGAAACTGCTTCCCCTAAACCTGGGGGAGCTAACTCTCAGTCTGCCAGTGACTGCAGTTGGTGCATCTTTAGAGATTTTGGTTTACAGTGAACTACAGTTTCTAGATTGTCATTCATTCTGTTGTTTGTTTGATTTGCATTTTTATTTATTTTTAGTAATACTACAGTTCATTCATCTGGCATACTTACAGTAGTTCTGAAATTTTTACATAGTGGTAGTTTGTACAGTATGCCGAATTCGTTTACTTATTGATTTGGGAAGAAAGAGTTAATTTGTTCCCCACCTGAATAAATGCAATAAAATAAGTTCTAGGGTTTTTTTCTTCTTTCTATTTAATAAAGTTTAGTGTAGAGTCCTGTTAGAAAGCTCTTAAGGTGCACAAACAGTCATGCCTTATCTCACAGTATTTCTGACTAAGCTTTGTCTTGTGCCTTGTTAGGACCTGTTACTGTGCGGGCTACTTAGGATGGGCTTGGATAGCAGTGCTGGAGAAGGTCGGTGGCAGAAGCACCAAAGACGCCCTTGTTGCTAAGGCTGATGTCCTTTGGAATTCAGTCACCTTGGTGTCTGTCAGAGGACTTATTTTCATCTGACTTGTTAACTGTTTTGTTTACTGGGTGTTCACTTGGCTGCCTCATCTAAGCACTTCTCCAATACTTACTATCTCAAAAGGAAATCTTGAAGTTTTTCTGAATTTACAATATATAATTTTTCTGCCTCAGTTCTTAGTATGGATAACAAAAAATAGCATGCAGTCAAATTGATTGGGTTCAGTACAATTGATTGAGTTCAGTCCAATTGATTGGGTTCTGAGATTTGAACAGTATGAAAAGCCAGATAGTGGGAATTTTAAATTTAAAAAAAAAAAAAAAAGGAATGCCTTCCATTCTTGAATCTGCTACAGTTTTGGCAGCAAAGGCTACATATAACATTCTGGAGCCTGAATATGTATATCAGCTGGAGGGGCAGATTTGGACTAGTGATAACTGAGGATGGAGGCTGACCAGTGGCTAATGCTGTAAATGATGCCTTTACTTAGTGTATCTCCCCAAATTACCAGACTTCTACCTTGCTGAAATTTTTTTTTTGCCTTTATTCAAAACTTTTCCCTACCCACAAAGGTTGGAGAAAAGTCTTAGGATTTGAGAGAACCCTTAACATAAACTTTTCAGAAGAAGAGAAAAGTGGGTTCTAAATGGTTTTCATCAAAGCAGTTTATAGCAGAAAGCGCTCTCTGGTCACTGTATAGAGAGAGCTGAACATTTACTTGCTCTTTCTCTGGCCCACATAGCGAATCTGCCCTTGCACGCCCCGTGCCCTGCCGTCTCACTGCCCTTTCTCTGCATTGCTGAGTTATTTTCCATCCTCACCAACACTTGTAACACTGTTGGTATTGAAATGAAACTCAGCACTGTTTATTTTAAGAACTGTCACCACTGGGAGAAACTAGCCCTTAACTAGTGCCTTACGTTCTCTTTTTATGAATTAGACATAGAGATGTAAAGTGTAGGTAGTTTTCATAATTTCCAGTCATTCATTTGACCAAGTGTACATAATGCAAATACAAGATTCATTATTAAATGTAATCTTGTTAAAAGTTTGTACATGGCCTCATATTAAACCTGCTTTGTTCAGTTTGAATTTTGATTCTTAATGTAACTGAACATTACCGTCCCCTTCTAGAGACTAGTCTTTGTTCTGTTTAAACTCACTGTCATCCATTTGCCCTACTGACCAGGCTCTGAACCAGCTGTTTGAGAAAATCATGGCTTTAGACATAGATGAGAGGCACCTCCTGCGTCTGGGTCATGGAGAAGAAGAGCTGGAGACAGAGAAAGATTTTAGCAGGTAAGAGAATGGAGGTGAACGTTGAAACATACACAAAAGTACTTTTAACATTTTCCTCCTTTAAAAAAATACCAAGAAAAGAGATGTGGATATCCAAACAACTTGATTCCTAAGATTCTAGTGTCACCTACTTAATTAATCTGTATGTTGGTTGACCCAAAAGTATAGACAGGGTGCACTTTAGCTTCGTTGTTATCCCTGTATTTAATAATTTAATATTACTCATTGTAAGTGGAATAAAATTGTGCAAATCTAACTTTTTCTACAAGTAATTGTTTGTTTCACTTATATAGAAATTATAACGACTCATTTCAGTTATATAGAAATTCAGATAAAAGCACAGCTAATAGGTGTAGTGTATCTTTTGTTTGATGAATATGACCATTGACCTAAAGTGATAATAGACATCAAAAGCATGTTATATCTCTCTGTTATGTCTATTCAGAGTTCACCAAATACTTAGCTTATAAAGTGTTAGTGTTGCACAGAGAGAACAGCACAGTGTAAGTCAACGAGGCCCTAGATTCTTGGGTTCACTTGGTGATCCCTGTGAAATCTTCCCATAGGTGTTTCCTCACGTCAAGGCCGTTTGTACAGTAGAGTAGTTCAGGTGATGTGTGAGGTGACTCCCACCTGAAGACGCCAGCCTGCCGGCCTGCTCAGGTGCCTGTGCCCATGTGGTGGGAGGAGAACCGACTCCACAGAGCCGCCCTCTGCCTTACATCCATGCATGCACAAAGTACTAATTATATAAGTTTAAAAACTAAAATGAGTTACGCACTACATATTGTTCAGAATTCAGTGAACATAACACTAAGAGAATGCTTAAAATTGCAGTCCAGTGAAACTTTGTTTTAAAATCATTCCTTGATTTTCCTTTCCTTTTTTTTTTTTATTTTTATTTATTTATTTATTTTTTGGCTATGACCAAAGTGTCTACTGTAGAAAAATTTTATGGATAAGCAAACAGAAAAAAGTTACATATCATATCCACATACAACTTAAGTTTTTTTCAACTTTTCATTCTTCAGAGCACCTACCCTGTTTTCTTAGTGTAATGATGGTAGCGTGTGGCCCCGTGATTGGGGAGGCATAGAAAGAGGAGACTAGATTTCTGCCCGCCTGGGTTAAAACACTATGGGGAAAGGAAGGAAGGAAAGGGAAATATAAGTATATAGCAGCGCCTGTTTTTTGCTGCTCCAGGTGAGCCTCTGCACACTGTAAGACCTAGAAACTCAGAGACAGGACTCTTCTTTTGTCAGGGCCGTCACACGATCAGACTACTTACTCATCTTTCAGACACTGAGGTGTTGTGTGTGAAAAGAGTGTGTAGAGACTCGGTCTAATTCTCTTTCTACTAGGTTTATTGCCTTGTATCTTGGGACCCTTAACTCCCAAACTCTCACTTACTCAACTAGGTTTGAGTGCCAGACTGTCCACTAGAAAATACAGATAACACAGAATGCATTTTTAAATTACTTTTCAAAGCATCTAAAATATTCTGCTTTTAGAATAGTTAAGCAGAGCAGTGCTGTTCAAAGTACCCAGTCTGTCCACTCTGTGTTCCTAGCCTAGTGGTCTGCTTCAGGATGCACTATAACATATATGGAAGTTTTGATATAGCTACAAAAAAATTGATAGCTTGCTTGATTGATTTTTCTCTCTGCTCAGACTGTTAACGTAAGTACCAGATCTTCAGTTATACTTTAAATAACCTCCCTGTAGTGTGGCCCAAGATATAACACTTATAGTTTAACTTATCCACCATTCATAATTAAATAAGTTAAACTGGGCTTTCTTTTTCTTTCTCTCTAATCATTTATAGTTTCTGTGATGTTTCTTGAAATCTGTTGGTAGATTTCATCAGTTTCTTCATTACAGCTTTTCCTTCTTCCTTGTTTGATAATTCTAGGTATGGGAGAGTTAATTATGTCCTGGCTCGAAGAATAGAACTTTTAGAAGAAGTCAAGCGATTACAGAAGAGTCTGGGGGTTCCAGGAGATGCCTCATATACCTGTGAAACTGCAGGCTATTTCTTCCTGTACCAGGTAGGACTTAAGGGGTGGACTTGATAGTAATCATCTCAAGTGCAAAGTGACCTGATTTCTGGAGACTTCTTTTGAAATGTTACTGCTTTTGTTTTATAATATATGGCATTTCCAAAACAATTGGGAACATTGTGTTCATATTATTACGTCAACTTGTTTGGGGATTTTTGTTTTGTTTTTGTTTTAGCATTTACTTATTTATTTTGTCTGTGCGGGGATGGCTTTGTGGATTGGTTCTCTCCTTTCACATTGTGGACTCCAGAGGTCAAGCTAAGGCTTGGTAGCAAGCACCTTTATCCTGAGCCATCTCACCAGGCCCTGTGTTTTCATATTTTATGGTTCAATTTTCTTTATAAGTAACTCTGAATTAAAGCTTATATTACTACATTTGAAATCATTTTCTTTCTTTTTTGCTATTCTCATTCTCTCGCTGCCTCATTAAATAATGTAACTAAATATCCTACCTACCCAGTCATAGCAAAGTATAAAAGACATAATTTTATTATTAACTAACAAGGGAAAGCATGTTGTTCTTTTTAACACATAGAAATAAAGTATCACCTAGAACTTATTGATTTCAAAAGGCTGTGATTTTGTTAAGATAATTTTCTGAGCATGAAAACCATTGAGAAATAAGAAACCACATAAATGAATAAACAGTAAGTCATTTGCATCACTAAGAACTCCAAGTGAATTAAGATATAATGGTAGACTAGTGCTGATTTTATTTTACTTGTTCTCATTGTAGTCATGTGGTTTGTGTATTGTAGAAATGTTATAACTGAAAATTTTTATAAATATGAGAGAAAGGTCAACCTGCCCAAACCACTTGAGTGCATTCAAAATGAGATTTTATGGGTTTTGTGAAACAAACAAAAACTTACACTGTCTTGCAAAGTAGTCTGCTTTAGAGTCAGACTGTTTAGTTTGTTTTCACTAGCTTCATAACCCAGCCAGCAAAGTACAACTCGAGTTTTCCTACAGGTAATGTCACGTTGGGAAGAATACATAAGCAGAGTGGAAAACACAGGGAGCACCTCGCCAGACGCCGCAGAGGTCTCCACATTCTTCCCATTCCACGAGTATTTTGCCAATGCTCCTCAACCCATCTTTAAAGGGCGATCTCATGAAGAAGATATGGAAATTGCTGAAGGGTGCTTCAGGCATATTAAGAAAATCTTCACTCAGCTTGAAGTAAGGCTTCTCAACTTGTTTTAATGTTTCTTTAAATGTTTGTGGTTTATCTTTTTAGTGAGGCAAATTAAATAGTCAGATATTGCAAACCAAATTGTTAGATTAAGAAAAGGTTTTGAAAATATTTACTGTGTGTGTGTGTGTGTGTGTGTGTGTGTGTGTG
>NW_004949096.1:24099713-24120994 GCF_000317375.1 Microtus ochrogaster
AGAAATATTTTCCTTTGTAGGCCCTGACTGGCATGAAACTTTCTACATAAATAAACAGGTTAACCTAAACTCACAGAAATCTTTGTGCCTCTGCCTTTCCACACTCAGCCAGGAAGAGTTTTAGTTATGAAATAAGCAAGAATTAAAATGAGTTATGTCCCTTTTATTTAAGAAAGCCATGTTTCCATTAGAATTTGGTTTTCTTTTTCATCTCAAATTCTCTGTGGAGCTGCAAATTACCTTATGTTTCTGATTCTCCTGTACCTCTTGAGCAGTGGAATTGCAGATGTGTACCATCACGGCTAATCCATTCAGCGATGAGGCTGAACCCCATGCTTTGTACACAGTCGGCAAGCACTCTGCCAATGGAGCTGTTGATGTCACAGCCTCTCGGGAAACTACTGTAGTTCTTTGAATGGGAATTTGAGACATGCCGTTTCTTAGTTCCTCGTGATCAACAGACAAAATAAAGTTCTTGTATTAGCCAGGATGCTTTATCCTGATATGGAAGTGAAGCAGGGACCATGATTATACACAGGAGATAGAGAAGACTGAGAGCCAGTTGTATCCCCTTTTTGGGGACCCCATGACAAACACTCCTTGTAGCAGTTTTTTGAACAGTCATCTTTGAGTTTGTTTCTTAGTAAGAACATGTAGAGGATGTCACTCCAGGTTCAAAGAAGAGGGACTTTATATCTCTTTTATTTTCTAAATATGCTTCCATCCCATTTCCTAGTATGTGGTACATAGTTGGTATTTAGTAAATACTAATACTTAAAAGTAGTTAGGTGGATATATAGGATAATAACAATTTTACACCTGAAAATTATAGTGCTATTACATAAACATCATAGGATAAAAATGTATTCAGTACATAGTAGCAGCTGCCTTCTTGCAGAGTGCAGGGAGAGTTATTCAGAGCACCTCACCTGAATCAGTAATGCTTAAGTTATTTGAGAAACAAAATGTTAAGGAAGAAAATTAAAGTAGGTGTGTGTAATGTTCAGGTCTGGTGCCCTGATACTGTTGTACCTGACCCTCCTCTGCCATAGCTAAGCTTCACTCCAATCTTTGCAGATGTAATGGCCCTGCCTTCATAATCGGCCTTTTCGCTAGATCCAGCCTTGTCCTGAGAGGTGCTGTAGAGGTGGAAAGAGATAGTTCAGAGTTTCCAGCTTCAGTTCCCTCTGCTTTTAGGTTATTCTACTATAGTTTTAGCTGGTGGGGTAGCCCAAGTTCCTGGGCTGTGATGACACCCCCTTCTCCTTTTTATCCTTCCTACTCTAGTAGTAACAGTGACTTCCTTGCTGTTGCCAATCTTTAGATTTATTCATCCTCTTAGCTGGCTTTTTAGTCTTTTGTTATTTGTATAACCAGTTGTTTGCTGTTTGGTAGGAATATATTAGTTTTTCTTTTCTCAGAGGGACTTTGAATAATGCAGGTATGTTGATAATTGATATTTACTCAGCGCTTTTTTATAATGTAAATACAATACTTTATGAGCAAAAAAAAAATCCAAATTATAACTTGAATATAAGCTCTTATTTGAACTCAACTGGCAACCAAATAACAAAAGGAATTTAACTCCTTAGGCTTTATTTGAACTCAGACAGCATCCAAATAACAAAAGGAATTATAACTCATTAGGCTTAGCTTATTTTGTTATGGTTTATTAAGCTTGGTTTACATTTATTGTATTAACAATATCTCAAGAACTGTCTGATTAGGTGGCTTGTGGTTGTGTACACACGAACTGTTAGTCTAGCATTGTCTCTTGCTGGTGTTCACTCCATAGGAATTCAGAGCCTCGGAACTGCTTCGCAGTGGACTGGATAGATCTAAATACCTGTTGGTAAAAGAAGCCAAAATCATTGCTATGACCTGTACTCATGCTGCCTTGAAGCGACATGATTTGGTGAAGTTGGGTTTCAAGGTAAAGACTTCCATCTTAAGGCATCATCTCATTGGGTCTTCATTTCCTCACTCTTTTCTTTTGTGATGATCTTGACTTCTTTCTTGGGGATTCGTTCACTTATAAAGCTCTTTTTCAGAAGTTTGTGATAATGTAATATTTAAATGATTAATGAAGCTAAATCTAATTTTTGAGTAATGTCTTCCAATTAGCATCTATCATTTAATTGTCTAACTAGATCATCATAGTTAAGGTTTCAGATTTTCTGGGTATCACTTATTTAAAATAAATGTTTAAACAGATCTAAAAGCTATGAAAGTAGTATTTCAGAATCCTTCCCCAAGACATTTATCTACAAACACTACTCACATAGTAAGCGTGTATCCAGCCCCACTGTCTGTTCAGTACAATGACTTTGTTTATGCCGTCAGATGAGATATTGTAGCACAGATGATAAAAACCCAGACACAGATATCGGGGTTCAACCTGAAGATTAGAAAAGCAAAATATCCAACCACTAGAGAGTTCTTAACTCGAAGAAATCCTTAGACTGACAGAGCATGAGTTCCTGTCTCACCCGCCTTACATTCTTCTCCAGTGCTGGGATTAAAGGCCTGTGACTCCCTAGAACTGGGATTAGAGGTGTGAGCCATCACCACTTGGATCTTTTTCTGCATTGATCTTGTGTAGCCCAGGGTGGTCTTGAATTCACAGAGATCCATCTGCCTCTGTCTCCCAAATCCTGGGGTTAAAGGTGTATGACACCACTGCCTGGCCTCTAGTGGTTTAGTTTCACCTTCAGGCAAGCTTTATTAATATAAAACATAAATAAAATATCAGTATAGATATTAAAATGACTTACTGTATGACAGATGGGGAGGTTACAACTCAGTTAAAGTGGAACATAATAATTGAATCACAAATTTGAATTTTCAGAGTCTTTGTCACTGCTAGCAGTACTCACCAAAACCCTCACTTTACAGATCTGTAAACATTCACCTTCTGAGGTTAAGGGCGATGGAGAATTGTCAGAATGTGAGCTAGATTGCATAGGTTATACATTGTTCTATTACTATGAAATTATTAAGGCTTTTGACCAGTTTTAGGCCTAAGGTGGTAACTACTTGGGTTTTCAGCTTGACAAGATTTTCAGTTTGACAAGATTTTCTTTTTTAGTATGACAACATTTTAATGGAAGAGGCTGCTCAGATTCTGGAGATAGAAACCTTCATACCTCTTCTTCTACAGGTAGGAAATAAAGGTCAGAGACAGATTTTTGAGAATCTTGGGCATCAGCATTCTAAGCTGTACTTAGTATGCTGGTTATTGTGGTTTGTGCTCTCCCTGAGTTCACTTTGTTGTCCCATTTTTCAGCCTGTAAACTCTTTCTCTGATCTACTCATGGCTTTGTATTCCCTTTGAGAGATGTTTTAAAATCTGTGGTTTAAACCAAGCATGATGGTGCACACCTTTAACCTCAGCATTTGGGAGGCAGAAGCAGACTGAGTTTGAGACCAACCTCGTCTACATAGTGAGTTCAAAACAGCTAGAGCTACGTAATGAGAGCTTGTTTCAAAAAATAATAGAAATAAAAAATAGTCATGGTTTATATATACACACACATATACACACAGTTTTATATACACAGTTTATATGGTTTTTAAAGGATGAGTTGGGTGTTCTTTTTGTTTTTTTTTTTGTTTTTGTTTTTGTTTTTGTTTTGAGACAGGCTTTCTCTGTAGCTTTAGAGCCTTTCCTGGAACTAGCTCTTGTAGACCAGGCTGACCTTGAACTCACAGAAATGTGCCTGCCTCTTGCCTCCCAAGTGCTGGGGTTAAAGGAGTGTGCCACCACTGCCCGGCTTAAAAGATGAGTTTTAATCAAGAAAATTACATTATTATATTATTTTGAGGGAAGATGAATTACCTGTGGGGATTTTTGTTTGTTTTTTTGGTTTTTTTGTTTTTGTTAGAGATGTTTCTATGGTTGTTTCTAGTGTTCTCTGGAGAAATTGCTTTCCTTAATTGTATGCCTAAAATTAAAACCAAGTAGTAGTATTTTCAGAATGTTTCTTGTTATATGATGTTCTTTATTATTGAAATGTTAAAACAAAATGTGTAATTACCAAAAAAATACTAGATAGTACTTAATTTACATATAAATTTAGCTGTAAATTGCTTTTATAAATTATCATATAAAATTTAATGTTTATTATATCTGATGCAGGATATATTTCCAGGAACAGGGGGGGCATGTAGAATAAGAAAATGAAGTTAATAGTATACAAAACTATTAGTGGTATGGTTTTTACTCTCAAGATCTTTAAAACTTCTCGTTTTGACATCTTTCCACTTCTGTTTCTGGGCACGTTTCTCCTTATTTATGTTTTGCATAATGCTGACCTTAACCTTCAAGGTGTCTTCTGATGACCCTGTTGAAGGCCTTCTCAGACCTTCACCCACTGTTGCTGTCAGTCAGTAGCACCAGTCACCCTTGCTTCTTTGCCAACTAACTCATCTTGTGCATTTGATAGGCTCCTTCATGGAGCTGGTGAGGGCTCAGAATTTGTAAATTAATGAAGTCATGTGATGAATAATAAGTCTTGTGTTTGGTAAGCTAGAACCCTGTTAGTAATGTATTAATTACAGTATTTTGGTGTTTCTTCAATTTTCATTTCTAGAATCCTCAAGATGGATTCAGCCGATTGAAACGATGGATTATGATCGGTGATCACCACCAGTTACCTCCAGTCATTAAGAACATGGCCTTTCAGAAGTACTCAAATATGGAGCAGTCTCTTTTCACTCGCTTTGTGCGGGTTGGGGTCCCTACTGTGGACCTCGATGCTCAAGGGAGAGCCAGGGCAAGGTGAAGATTCACTACTAATTAATATAGGTTCCCTGAAACATCTTTTATATAAAATTTAGCCTCTTCTAAGATTTATAAATCTACCTACTACAAATCTGAAACCATGTTTATTGCCTATTATATAAAGTATATATTGACCAAGTCAGTTGTTTTCTTCATTAATTGATATTAAGGATTAAAGGGGCTTCACTCCATCCTCTCTCCAAAAGATATGGCCTTAATGTAATTATAAAACCTAAAGCAAAAGTAAACAAGAGTAAAACTGTGGTGTAACTCCATAAGGAGTGCCAGCCACCACCCGGGTCCCCCAGTGTCCCCACTTCCAGGCTTTGCAGGTTCTGATGTAGCAGCAGTGCTTACACCAGGCGCACAGGAGAGCCGTCCTTTTTGGAACATCTTCATTCCACAAGTAGCCTAAAGTTGCCAAAGTAGTGTTGCTAAAAAAGATAAACAAACTTGGCAACTAAAATTTGTGGCTCCTTAAAATATCCTTTTGTATCCTGAAGGGTCCCACCTTGCTAATCTTCTGTGTTCGGGGGCTCTTTGTCTTGGGACAGCTTGTGTAACCTCTACAACTGGCGCTACAAGAACTTAGGTAACTTACCACATGTGCAGCTTCTGCCAGAGTTCAGCACAGCCAATGCTGGCCTGCTCTATGACTTCCAGCTCATCAATGTGGAAGACTTCCAGGGAGTGGGAGAATCGGAGCCTAACCCTTACTTCTATCAGGTAATACCTCGTGACACTGGAGTTTGTCTTGCATTTGCCTGGCTGAAGTACCTGGAATTCAGCAACACTGAGTCATGTAGGCAGCCATTGAGGAAAAGAAAGGTTACAACCTCACCTTACCACACAAACGCAGTCAGTTTCAGAAGGGTCGAAGATGCACAAAGAATAACTAAAAACTCAGTAGAAAGTACTAAAAGCAAATATTGACAAGTATGTAGTGATGTGGTAAGAAAGGGCCTTCTTGTTAATAAATTAAAAATAATAAAGAAAACCCTTAATTGATTTGAAAAAATAAATGTAAATTAAAACAATATATTGAAGTTTCTAACTAAAATTTGTTAGAGCTCAGTTACTTTTAAAAAAAACAATACTCTTGGAGCTAGAGAGATGACTCAGCAGCTAGGAAGCTCATCTTCCAGATCTTGTAGAGGACCAGGGTTCATCTCCCAGCATCCATAAAGCAGCTTAATAGTGATCCATAACTTTAGTTCCAGGGTATTTGGTGCCCTCTTCTCGCTTCTGTGGGTAGCATGTGCTCATGTGTGTGTATACACACACACAAGCATGTATAACATACATAAAATAAAAATAAACCTTTAAAAATATTACACCAACAGAAAAGAGAAACACTTTACCTAGAAAGAAATAAGTAAATCCCTACTAGTAGTTAATCACAAAGTCAGACAGTACTTGATCTTGCAATTCTAGTAGGAAAATAATTGGATGCGTAAGTTGTCATATGTAGAAAAAAACACTGTTCTCACTCCTTAATAATTTTTAACCAGAAGTTGGATGCGTATATGAAGACTTAAAATACTGAAATATTTTCACTACAAATTAGTTTGAAAATAAGTAATTTAAATCAGTTATCAGACTTTTCCTGTTCTACACATGAGAAATACTGATGTTACTCTCTCATATACTTAAAACATATGTGACCTTTAAATGCTAACACATTTAGAGCCTTATTCAAAGTAGAAACATGTTTTCTGATACCTACCTTTGAAGGAGTTCCGGAGTTGATTGGTGTCTCCTGATAGCTTCGTTATATAGTGGTTCTGAGTCCTTGCCTAAGCCACCAAATGATCTGAAATGGTATCCAAGTTACTCATCTGTTTCCTTACTTGTTAATTCTATCTCTGTGTGAGTTTTCAGTATATCAAGAAATACGGGTATTCTCAAATGATGATTGCTATTGGTTAAATGTATTTCTGAAGTATTGAAATCCTTACCTTCCCCAATATGATCAATGTGCATTTAAACAATAGATTTTTAAAAATCAGTGTCTGAGAGAATAAATGAAAAATGAATAAAACTCCCTAAGTTGAAGCAACCTTGACTTACTTGGCCCAGCTTCTAAAATGTTCATTAAGTATACTTGTTTGTCTGTTAAACTTCACATCTGACTCAAGCAGTGCGCTGAACTAAGCGATCTTCGTTGCTCACATAAATAAAGAATTGCCTTCTATTTGCTGAGAACTCAGTGTACTGATCTTGCCAAAAATACCTGAATCAAAACTGAATTTTATTCAGTCTCAACATTTATTACATAAGGTCATTTCCGTGGTCCCTGGTTTGCTCTTTTATCTATATTGGAGCTGATCCTTAGATAAATGTGTTTTGCTACCAATATAGAAAATGGAGATTTACAGTCATGTGGCTTCTTTTGTCTCCTGTCTTCCAAAGAACTAGAGAATTTAAATGAAAGATAATTGAGGCTGTCTGTCACCAGGAACCTGAATATAAATGGTGTCTCTGAAGTTCATCCAGTAATTTTCCTCTTGCCTTTGCCTGGAATCCAGCTTCTTATCTTTGTGCTTTCTTTTCAGGATGTGCTTGTGTTCTTGTTTTACTTTCTTGTCTGATGCTTGAACTTGGTCACCGCTGAGCTGGATTAAGTAGCTCTGGGTCAGATTTCTCACTTTGAAGTTCAGTAAAGCCCTTGCTTTTAAGCTGTATATCACCCATCTTTACCCAGAAGCTCGAACTTCGCCGTAAGCCAGACTGCCAGCTTGAGAGCACATCTCACCTGATGTCCAGTTCAGGTAGTAAAGGGAGACAGCAGGACCAAGCTCACAGGAGTCGTCAGGAGGCAGGAGAGGCTGGAAAAGCTCTGCACAGTGCAGTCAGTTGTAATATTGCTACTTGGACATCCGGTTAGACTGGACATTGTATGGGCTCCTAGCTAACTCTCCCCTTAATATTAATATTTGTTTCCTCATCTGCAGTTATAGTATGTTGTACAGACTATATATCATGATTCTTGTGGCCCCAGGCATACTTACCTCTGTGTCCTCTGCTACAAAAATATTACAGACATCAGGGTTTTATCAGTATTAACCTAGAACAAGGCTATCCTTCAGCTTATCAAAAACTTTCGGTTGTCTATCCAGGTTATTAACTTTTCACCTAAGATGTGCTGAAAATAAGTAGGTGATAGATAGGCAAGCCTCTTGCAGCTGTTATGAAGTAGAAAATAGGGAACTTAATGTCCAGTGTGGTTGTGCTTGCGTTACAGAACCTTGGAGAAGCAGAGTATGTAGTGGCACTCTTCATGTACATGTGCTTGCTTGGTTACCCTGCAGACAAGATCAGTATTCTGACAACGTACAATGGACAAAAGCACCTTATTCGGGACATCATCAATAGGCGATGCGGGAATAATCCATTGATCGGAAGGCCAAACAAGGTAGTTTATAGGTGTAATATGTTTCATATTCACCTTTTGGGCAAGGTTTGCATTTATTTATAAGTTGTTTATATTGCTCCACTTTGTCTCACAAGCTAACTTACTAGAAGGTCAGGATGGCAACAGAATTTTCATGTATAGTGTCTACAAATAAGACTTGCTTCAAAATGGTCAGTTCTAATAAGAGTCATTTTGAATAAGACAGACTACTATAAAATGGTCTAGTGAACAGGACATATTTCATGGAAGATTACAAATAGCCACTAAAGCATCCCTGCCCTGTAACTAGTTGTCACTATCGTCATTAACTGTCAGGAAGACGTAAATGAAGCAGTTCAGTCTGCAGAGTGCTGGCTTAGCATTCGTGAAGCCCTGGCTTCCATACTCTCAGCACCACATGAACACAGCACTGTGGCGCATGCCTGGAATCCTGACCCTGGTAAGGTGGAGGCAAGAGGATCAGAACTTCGAGGCCATCCCCAGTTCTTATTATATTTGTAGCTTTGGCTGCATGAGTCTCTGAATACAATTAAATTAAATTTTTATAAATGCAATATGATGATTCAACACATCCACAGAATGACTAAAATTATAAAAGCTGATAGTGTTGGGCAGTGGAGCAGCTGGAACTTGGGCACTGGGTCATCGCTGGTGAGGGTATAAATGGATTCAGAAACTTTAAGAAATAGGTTGACAGTTTATCGAGTTAAGCATACACTTAACATAGCCTTACAATTCCACTTTGTGCAATGAAACCATGTCCACAAAAACAAATTGAATGTTCAGTGTAGCTTTGTTCTAAGTATCCGTAAAGTAAAAAAAACTCTAGTGTCCGTTAATAAGGACGTTCATTAACGGTAGCCAGGCTGCTCAGCAGCAGGACAGAGTGAACATCTCTATGTACAACACAGAAGCCTGTGCTATTGGGCTCCCCTCCTGTGCTTGCTCAGAGCCAGCAGAAAATGAAGTAAGTAGATCAGGGACTGCCTGGAGCTGGGAAGTTGCCTGTTTGTTTATAGCAGGGCCCGGGGTGGTGGGCATTGTGGTGGTAATATGTCAGAACTCGTACGTAATTTGTATCTCTGTGAAGGCCAAAGAAATGTTTTATAGACTTCCTAAAATGAGAGGAACCGTACTGGTAATTCATGTAGGGGAATCAGTACTCTTTGTTGAATTCATAGAGCAGGGATGAAGGCCTAAGAGTTAGAATTGGTGGCTAGAATCTTGATGAGCCTCTCCCCCTATTCATATGGATGCTTTCCAGCTGAATAAAAAGTACTGTGAAGATTTTCTTTTCACTTTGACAAGAATGCTATGAACAAATACTGGGGGCACACATGGAATAATAAGTGAGTGTGCTTAGCTCTGTTGTTGAGTGTTTGGGGGGCCACTTAATCAGCTGAACATGGCCTGCCTTCTGGAGCTTGGCAGCCTAAGGACAGAAAGCAAGAACAGGTCTTTAATTGTCAGCAGTGGTAGACAAGTGCAGCAGATGAGAGTGTGAGTGACAGGAGGGCGTGACCCAGGGTGCTCCCTGTGCTTTAGTGGCTTCACTGGCTTCTGCTCTAATTCCAAGCAAGAATTGATGCGGGTAGGTTTTTCTGAGATAATTTTAAAGGTAAGATGCTTGCTTCCAGCATTTTGTTTAGGTAATGCCTTGCTGTACTTTTGAAAATAGGCTCATTCCCCACCTTTTCTTCCTAGGTGACAACTGTCGATAGATTCCAAGGTCAGCAGAACGATTACATCCTCCTTTCTCTAGTGCGGACCAGGGCTGTGGGCCATCTGAGGTGCGTGAAGTTCAGACGCTATACTCTTCCTAAAAGTTATCGTCTGTTTCATTTTGGAGAGTCAGGGACAACATCGTTCTAAATTTGTCAGCTGCTTTCTATAAGTAATGATTATGCAGCTTGTAGTAGTCTCTGTGGTAATAACATTTCCCCTTGTGTAGTTTATCAGGGCTGTTCCTACCAAGTGTCACCTCATAACTGTAGTAATTGCAGCTTCTTCACCATTTCTTTACATGCAGAGAAAAGGTGTTGCCATAGGATCTCAATAGTCTTGGATCTGGTAGGAACAGTGTCAGGAACCAAAGAAGCTAAGGTAGAAGGGGCCTCTTCAGGAGCATTTTTTCAGTGAATAAGGCTTTGGTGTTTCTCTCCCCACCATCTTTCAGCTTCATGAGAGGACAAAGGAACCATTTATTCTCCCAGGATTAAGAATGGTCCAAACAAACAATAGCCTATTTTTATCATTTCTGTGATGTATTTATGTATTAGAGATTTATGGGAGTAATATCTTCTTATTACAAAGCAGCCATTTGGTTTTATATAAATCTTCATCTCATGTGACTTACTAGCAAAACTCAGGAGAGCTAGAGTTCCCTGTCTTAATTTATTAGATGAATATAAAGAGAAGGTTCTCCAAGCTCTCATAAATTGTCATTAAGTCCAGATCTCTTTGGGCCTCAGGTCAGATTCTATTAGACTGATAACTTTTATGGAAGAGTAAGCAAAGACAATAATGTTTTAAGAAATTGTTACAAAGTGATAGCGTTAAAGTTAGCTTATTTTTGCTTATTGAAATATCAAGCATAGAGTTAGGTCTTTCCTGAAACAGTTTCTTTTCCTAGCTGACATAACTGCTGTCTGAATGGCCATCTTTGTTGACATCTGAGTTTGAAGTGTGAATATGTGAATTCTCTGTCCTCTTCTTCCTCTGGGTACCAGTCCTACAGACAAAACACCCAGTCATGCGCAATAAAAATAAATCCTTTTTTTAATTCATTAACTTGAGTTCTGTAGTGACCACTGCGTGATTTTTTGAAAACTAAAAACACTTATGAATGGGAGATTTAGAAAGAAGGGGGTTTCAGCATTGCCGTGCATCTCTGGATTTTTTTGATTAGAAACACCTTTAACCATCTGTAATTTGGCAATGTTCTTGCTTCTGGATATATAGAAATGAATTTAGCTTTTATGATCTGTACCTGTGAGCAGTTTGGAGCCCAGTGTGGGACACATTCAAATAATTGGGAAGACTCCTTTACTTGAATGTGCCCAACATTTCAGTTGCATTCTTCTCGTGTTCTGTGGAGCTGACACTTATAAAAGCCTCTTAGCCAGAGACTGCAGTCAGTGTTCTCACAGAAGGACGTGCAGTGCTGTGTGTCTGCTTATCTGCAGAGCTAGAGCCTCCTGGACATGCCACGGAAACCCAGCACAGTAATAGTATAAACTGCTTCCTTCCTCCAACACTCCATTTTTTCCTAAACGGCATTTTTACATTTTCCCTTCTAGAGAACTCCTACTAAGGAGTTCTAGCACTTACCAGTGTTGGGACCTCTGTGTAACTGCTTTAGGAATGTGAAGAGAAGTGAGAGGAATTACTTCTCTAAAGTAAAACTGGTCAATTTTCTAGGAAGGAAAATTATATATGATAGAACCTGGGAATTTGCTAGGCAAAAAAGTGGAAGAAGGTGATTGTCATAGTAATGGTGATGTGGTAATTGGTGACTGTCACTTGAACCGCTATGATTCTGGGTAGGGCTCCTTTCAGACCAGTGCATTGGTTGTCTGTCTCACAGATGCACAAACGCACTAAAGATGGCATCATCGAAGCATTCATTCACTTACTTGGTTTACTGATCACATACATTAATTTGCTTTATGCCTATTAAGTCCTTAATGTTTTTATTGCAGTAACTTATAATGAGACTATTTAGTGGATTATGTAAAAGAAGGAAAAGGCTGCATAGATACATTATTAATTTCAAACTGCAAATTCTTTTGTTTCCTAAAGGGATGTCCGTCGTTTGGTGGTAGCCATGTCAAGAGCCAGACTTGGGCTGTATATCTTCGCTAGAGTGTCCCTCTTCCAAAATTGTTTTGAACTGACTCCTGCTTTCAGCCAGCTCACTGCTCGCCCTCTGCATTTGCATATCATTCCAACAGAACCTTTCCCAACCTCCAGAAAGGTAGGCCTTTCATCACTGTGGAGTTCTCTTATAGTTGGCCACTTTTTCGAGAATACCCTGTCACCAGTATGAAATGCTCCTTACCTCAAAGAACTATAAAACTAATATATGCCAACACTTACTGAAATGTACTGCATCTCAGGAATGAACTCCACACATTCATCATCTCATTGGTCTCAGTAGCACAACTGCCCAGGAGCTTCTGATACCCTAACTGTACATGTGCAGAAGATGAGAAGGAGAGAAGTTAAACAGTTTACCGTGCATCGGGTAGGCGGAGGAGCCAGAATTTGTAAGCAGGCAGTGTGACTCAAGAATTCATGTTGTGGTCACCTCATAACACCTCCTCCCGTCCACCAGTTGTCAGTAACAGTCACCTAGTTTAGTTCTTCTTACAAAGCCTGCATTCTGGGTGGTGGGGCAGGAAAACATGCACTTAACCCTCTCCTCTCCCCTCCCTTCTCGTCTTTCTCACTACTCTTCCTCTAGGATAGAGTAAAATGGAGTTCATTTTTACATTCTTGCACACAAAGGCACAGACGCACGATTACTGTTACTTTCTTTTCTTAGAGCATGCTACAGAGTTTGGGTTTTATTGTTTTGTTTTTTCCACTTATTGAAATCTCCCAGAGGTCAATTAAATTTTAAATGAAATTGTTTTGAATATATTCAGTGAACTTTTTATTTTTCAGTCCTCTAAAACAAACAAAATCAGTTAGTGTGTTTTGTGGTAATGTTAACCACTTCTTTTTAAAGACATTTCTGTTTGCTTTTTTATTTGTTTTGTTTTTAAAAAAAAAATGCTGCTATGAGAAAATTGAGGGAAATGGGGTGGGGCTTGTGGGGTGGCGTCACAAAAGCCCTGCGGCTCTACACTTGACTCTTACAGACTCACTATTATGTGCTTGCTGCTGTAAGGTAGCATTCTTTGTCCTGGAAAACTTGTTTTCACAGTCTTAGATTTCCACAAGATCCATCCCCATAGTAAGAAACGATAGGAGTTTGCGTGTGATCAGTGATGGCGAATAGGAAAGTTGCCCATCCTCGGAGGCGTCTGAAGAAGGACAGGTCTACATTCACTTCTCTGTTTTACTGACTCTAGCAGTGAAACAGTTCCTTCACTCTCAGCTTTCTCCAAACTGCTCCATCAAAGTCCCCTCATGTACTGCAGGCCTACAGAATCGAGCTTGCAGAGTGCTGCGGGTAAGGGCTGTGCGCAGGGGCAGTGTCGTAGTAGAGCCTGACAGATGCCACGAGGCTTAAAACAGAGATTTGAACACCACTTCCCTGGCTGACAGACTACATATTGATAATAAGTGTTCACATTTAATGCTTCAGAAAAACATCAATAGAAAAATAGTTCTAATATTTTCAGTCTGAAATAATTTTAGATTCTCTCTGGATTCCTGACAGTAATAGAAATTGTTGCTTTTTAGACCAGTGCTTGTCAACTTTTCAGTCACGACCCTTTTAATGGTTACATATCAGATATCCTGCTTAACAAATATTTATACTATGACTCATAACAGTGGTAAAATTACAGTTATGAAGTGACAATAAAAATAATTTTATGGTTGGGGAATGAAGGTTGAGAATCACTGTTTTAGAATATGTTGATTTATTTCTTCTATTTATGAGGTCTTATCTTAATGATCCTTTGATATTAATTCACATATAGAAATTCTTATGTTACTTACCAGCCCAAAGTTGTCTTAAAACTTAATGACTCTCAACTCTGTTGTCTTACATTCTTTCATGGATTTTCATGAAGTACTTTCCAGATCTGACTTTGGGATTTCATATCCTCCATACCCTAGTGCTATTTATAGATTCTGAGATGGGCTTGCATTGGAATGATAGGTGCTGGGTTTTCTTCACTAGCTACTTCACTCCCTCTTTGCTTCCTTACAGAATGGAGAGAGACCACCTCATGAAGTGCAGGTGATAAAGAATATGCCCCAGATGGCGAACTTTGTGTACAACATGTACATGCATTTGATACAGACGACCCATCATTATCATCAGGTGAGCGTGCTCAGAGTTGACTCTCTTTTCTCTAACTGCAGACTGGATCGTACTACTAATTTGTTATGGAGAATGCACAGTCAGATATTGTTACTCAGGTAGCACTCATATTTTAATACCTTTCTGTAGTAATAAGTTGGCATCAAGTACACTTGCTCAAAGTGTGCAATTTGATACATTCTGTATTTATCATATATGTGTGTCCTCCTAAAACTATCACCTTAATCTAGATACTGAGCATGACTGTTGTCCCCACTTTTCCCATGTCACTCTGCTTCTGTCCTCTAAACCCATAGGGTGTGATTTCTGCTTTCTAGATAGTCACACCAATACAAGCATCCAATATGCACTCATACTTTTTTGGTCTGTTTCTCCATGGTTTGTTTTTTGTTTTGACCATTCCAGTTGTTGCTTTCACAGAATGGTCCCTTCCTTTCAGCTATTAGTAGGCATTTTATCACTTTATTGTTTCTATTGTGGGTTGTTACAAAGTTGTGTAAAACGTTGCACTTCTTCCTCCACGGAGAGTTGCTGGCGATCTGGTACATGCAGTTTTTGAAATAGAGCTTGCTGTTGTATCCAGAAGCATGTGAGTGTGTTCATTCTGCATCCTTACCCACACTTGATGTAGTGAGCCCACTGCAGCTTGAGGTTTTTTTTGGGGGGGGGGTTCATTTTCTTCATTTAAGCGTCATTTTGTGTTGTTATTTGCCCCCTAAATATCCTCTTTGGGGTGAGTCTGTTTACATTATTATTGTAATGACCTCTTGGAGGTTTTCAGTCTTCCAGCTACAGGATCTTTATCAAACACGTTTTTATAATTTTTTTAAAGAAGCTTTTAGTAGACTTTTGAATTTTATATCTAATATGTAAAATTACTTTCCTATAATTTATTCTTCATGTCCTAAAAATACATACTTTAGCCCCAGTTGACAAAGACTACCCTCTGCCAGTTATAGTTCGGGTTGTGGTGTTTGCAAGTGGGATAGATTTTGAGTTCATTCTGGCAAGATTCCATGCTGTATTATATTATTCGTCCATATGTGGATATTGTATCGTATAATGCCATTTCCTCAGTAGACTATTTTATTCTCTTTTGAAATTGTCACCTTAGTCCAAAAAAAATGATAATAAGTAAACCCAAAATATCAACTGTGTACATGAGTGTTCTTTCTGTACTCCACTGTATTCCACAGTTCAGTGTATCTGTCCATCCCTTCACCATCACCGTGCTCCTGGGTTATAGTCAGTTCGAATAAGCAGATCTTAAAATGGGGCAAAATGAATATTTTAATTCCATTCTTTTTCAAAAATGACCCGTTCTACCTAGACGCAGCCAGCCAGTTTCTAGCCCTTTCAAAGTCCACTGTAATTGAGACACTGTCTCCAAGAGTGAAATTGTATGTGGTCAATTTGGGGAAATTAGTACCTTACCAATTTCAAGTCTGTATATCTCCATCTCTTAGCTCTGCCCTGAGTGCCCATTGCTCTTGAGTGGTACTTTTAAAATGTTTTCAAATTTCTGACTAGCTAAACAAAATCTAAGAGGAAAGAAGCTATTGCTTGGCTCCAGCTGCCAAGGCATTGAGGAAAAGCTAGGCATGGATGGCTGTGCTGCTCCAGATGAATGAGCTGGAGGCTTGAGCCCTGCCCACACCCTTCACTCCCCACCATGTCCTGCTCTTAAAATTGCCTCTCCTCACAGACACCTTCAGTGAACCTGAACCTCGAGCTGATGTGGCGGGTAATGCTAACCAACCACTGTGCTTTCTCAGAAGCATTGTCAAACACTCCTCTCACTAAAACTCTCAGGATTTTTCATGTAGGCTTTTACTTACATGTGACACAGAGATATATTCTTTGCCATTAGCAGAATCAAGGTTATTGTTTAAAAGTGTCGAATTTGTCACATCAAATGGCTAGCAGTGTCTGAAAAACTGTAGCAGAAGCTGTGTATTAAGAAAGTGATGTAATATGTGAGCTTGCTCAGCTTTCTAAGCCAGTGTTCTTGACACTCACATTCATATGGTATTTTGTTATTAGACTTTCTTACAGCTACCACCTGCAATGGTGGAAGAAGGTGAGGAAGTTCAGAATCAAGAAACAGAAATGGAAGCAGAAGAAGAAACCACAGCTGCTCAAGCTAACCTCATACCCAGTCCAACAGAAGCCAGCTTGAGTCAGGAGACCCCAGCCTCTCAGCCTGAGTACTCCAGTCAGACCGAGACAGCCTCCAGTGAGATGGAAGATGTCTCTGCCCTGTGTGACACTGCTCCTGCCGCCGAGCTTGGGTCTGCAGCAGCAGCAGAAGATGCTGCTTCTGTCCCTGCAGAGACCAAATAGCTAACGGAAGCCTTTCCTGGGACATTCCATTTATAAACTATTATTTTCACACTCGCTATATGACTTTAATGACACCAACTGATGTTCTGTCCTTGTTTTTATTAGCTGGTTTCCTTATTTTGTATATTTTTAAATTGGTAAATATATAAACTCCAGGTTTGTTTGTTCATTCAGAAGAGAAAATAATTTTGATTGCTAAAGGTATCTGTAATGATACCTGCATTAAAATAATTTTCTATAGAATATGTAAGGCGTACTTGCCCTTTTTCTCTTCAGGTTCTCCTGAGTGAGCTCCCTGTGCAGCTACAGAACTCGCGATCTTCTGCACTCACCTCCCTAGTACTGGGGTTGCTTGCACTCTGCTAAACTTCTCTCATGTCCTGCGTGGGATCAAACCTGGGGCCTGTAGATGCTAAACCGGCATGCATACTGACAGCTAAACCTCAGCCCAGCGCATAACTCACACATTTAGTAAGTGTCTCTAGAAAAAAGGCCACACAATACTGGAGTATTGTTCAGCAGCCTGTGAACCGGGTCCCAGGTGGGTAGGCTGCGCACTGTCAGGCGCTCGAGCCTGGAGCCTTGCTCCCACTCTTCCTCCCACAAGGACATAAATAGCCATGGGGTAAAGGTCTCTGCAGTCTGCCAAGGAACATGAACCAATTTTCTTCCTTGGACCTGAAAATGGCTTAGTCACCCAGGTGTGTGTGGCCCATGGGCACCATGTAGCCAAGGGCAGCTATTAAGCAGCCCAATTCAAAATCAGAAGCTTACTTAAAACTTTTCACCTGTTTTGCAGTTTTTTTAAATTGCATAGTTCTTTTTAAGATTTGCTTATTTTCATTTTGTGTGTACATAGGTATTTTGCTTGCATGTATGTCTATGTACCACATGCATGGAATTCAGAAGAAGATACCGGATTCCCTGGGACTGGAGTTACAGGTGTGGTGTTGGAAATTGAACCCCGGACACCAGTACTCTTAACCCCTGAGCCATCTCTCCAGCCCAATTGTGTTGCTCTTAAGCATGAACTCTGGTACAATGTCAAAAAGTTGGACATGCCTGATTGTCCATTGAAGTCTTATTTATTGGAAGGGCCCACTTTAGACCCAAGTAATTGGAACCTTGGACACGGGATAGGTTCTCCACAACACTGTGGTACCAGATAAGGCTGGAGCAACAGAACCAGGATTTATCGTTCAGTAGACCAGGACTGTCGGCAGGACCCAAGTCTGGGCAGTAGGAATGAGAGAACTTAACTCCTGTGTGCAGTGCGGAGGCCGCCTGCCGCTGCAGCTCTGTGTCTGTGCCCTTTTGAACTCTCTTGATCAAATGTGAGGAGGCCGATGTCTTAGGACTTTGTTACAGAAGTGTGGTCTTCCAGCCAGCAGCATTGGTGGTATACTGAAGTTGCTTAGAGATGTAGAAGTTCTCTGTTTACCGAAATCTGTATTCCAGCCAGGTCCCCTGGTAACCATGCAGTCTGTGGCTCGAGAAGCCTCTGCACAGATCACTGACGCCCTTGTGAGTGAGACTGCTGCTGGAAGTAACAGTGAATGGAGCTGACCTCTTCCGATAAGGACCCTGGGGCACGGTGGCAGGAGCAGAAGGCAGCCTGCACTGTGGACGTGGGGCGCGGGAATTGACCCTTAGTTCTCTTTTCTCCTTTGATCTGCTAGAGTTGCCGAGGGAACATTTCCACAAGTCTCCCCTCTAGTGCCCATAGATTTGACCGTATCCAAGGAACCTTTAAAGAAAGAACCATACTGCGATCCCTCTGATCCTGATAGTGCAAAGAAATGATTAACACATAAAGAAGTAAAACCCAGAAAGTCAAATCACTTACATTTTAAGTGACAAAGTTTGTTCAGCTACCAGGCAGGAGCCACATTCTCGGCTTACGGTGTGCTGTTGCACCATAACACTAGTGTAAGCCTGTGAGGAGAGGATGAAGGGCTAGAAATACCTAGCAAAAAAACCCTGGCCTATTTTCTCAGAGTAAGGATCAAGCCAGATAGCCGGTTACATAATTTCTCCGATACAAGACTTTGAAAACAGGTGCCGTGGGCCTGTGTATGGGGAATAGCACTCAGGGAATTATTTTCATTTTGAATAGACACTAGCAGACTGTGCGGGGAGGAAAGCAGCTTTGCTGTATTATGGTGTTTCCTGGAAAAGATGTTTCCCTCCACCTGTTAGTAGGTATGAATTAAATACTAGCAACCAAAACAAGCCCAAGTCTGGGCATGGATCACTGTCTAGATGACTGTAGTTTGTTTGTTTGTTTTTCTACTGGCTCTTTCTGTCCCAGTAAAACTAAATTGTGGTGGACCCTGGCCAAGTATTTAGTCAAAGGAATTAAAAGATGGTAATGACTCTGCGGGTTCAATTTTAAATTGTTCATTCACTCTGAAGGCCAATGAGATGCAGTTGATACAGACCCGTGAATTTTTACAGCAATTGGAAGAGAGATTTGCTGTCTGTCTGTCTTGTCTTCCTCCTTCTCCCTCCTTCCCTCCCTCCCCCCCCCACTCTCTCTCCTGCCTCTTCAATAATAAGGAAACAGTAGAATCAAACTTCAGAGTCTTGAGGATGTGCCTGGTTCACAGTCTAAAAGGATAACACATGAGTGATTGCTGCAGCGACTCTGGAGTTCCCCATTTAGTCTGGAGTTGCATCAAATGGGTACTGAAGTCATGTGACCAGTGTTTCCCTAGCTCTCCAAACTTTTTCATATTTGAATATGTCATAGCTTGGAAACCTGTTTTTTAAAGAGAGAAAGATGTGTGTGCCCCAAGAATGAAGATGAAATGAGGCAGTCAACGTAGTGAGGCTTTTTTCTTCCCCAAACACTGAATTATGAAAGTTTGTTACAACAGTAGAGAGTAAAGACCTCCATTGATGCAGCCAAATGGCTAGAAAGGTCTAGACATTAGTAAGACTTTAAAGTCTGTGATGATAAAAGTTAAGATGTTTTGCTCTGGGAACTAAAAAAAGATAAGATCTCCTGAGTGAATTGGGAGCATGGGGACCTTGGGAAAGAGTTGAAAGGGAGGGGAGCAGAGAAAAGTGTAGAGCTCAGTAAAAATATTTAAAAAAAAATAAAAAGAGCATTCAGGTGGTGTCTAGACTAAAGAGGAAATACAGTAGATGCATAGAACAGCCTTGAACCCAGATGGTGCCAGAATTAGGCAACTTATATTCAGAGTAGTGCTAACCAAGCCCATGAGCACAAAGAAAGAAAATGCCTGTTATTTTAAGCCACCAACTTTTGGGGTGGTTTGTTACACAGCAGTATTGCTACTATAACTAACAAATACACCAGCACTGAAGACATCCACTGAAGCTTACAACCATCTTGTCAGACATTGCACGGGATTTCTACTTTGGGCAGTTGTTAGCATGAAGACATCTTAAGGTCTTTCTCAGCCTGTTGGTTCTGTGACTTTATTTGCTTTGTTTTAGCCAAGACTTAGCCTCCCAGGAGACAGGATCGATAGAAGACTAACACTTTAAACTTCATGCAAACCAATTTTGTTGCACTTAAACATTTTATGAACCAGTCAGAGTCCCATCAGGAACACATAAACTATCCTAAGTGCTGAAAATGGGGATTTTTTTTAATAGGAATTGCGTGACAGAAGAGGAGAGTCAGTTACAGGATGGAAAGATCATGGAGGCCCAAAAATGTGAGCCTGTTTCCATCTGCTCTAAAGGTCAGAGAGTTTTACCTTGTTCAAAGTTGTCCACAAGTGTGGCTACACACCCTGACCTAGGGTGTGGTTACTTGCTGTTTTGGACATTAAGAAGGCCCATACAGGTAGATCCACTCCACCCTGACCAAAGGTCAGAGAATTTCTAGCATACTTCTGCTTCTTCTTTTGAATTTGGAGTTTTGACCTAGGGAGTGGCTGCCTTCAGGATGCTTGGCCTAGGGTGGGTTCACTGCCTAAACAGCAGAAAGCTTTCCTCAAGAAATAATGACTTGACATCTCAAGTATTGAAGCCAGTAACTGTTCTAGTTGTTTTTTTTGTATCATGTTAAAGCAGTCTTTTGCCTTCTCCCCCTGTTGTATTGGGGTATAAAAGTGTATGGAAAATTAATTGCAAGCAAATTTCAGTATTCACTGGAATTCCCTCCCAGTTTTTTTTTTTTTTTAAAAAAAGGTGTTTTGCTTCATACTGAAACTATATAAATGGCTCATTTGTGATCTATAAAAAAGGTTGTTTGTGGTAGAACAAGCATGGGTAGTATAAAACAGACTTGGGACTCACTGAGAGCAGACTCAGGTTTTACCTAGTTATTTATTAGGCATTGGCTTGACCTTAGGCAAACATAATCTCTCTGAGCCCTGATTTTATCTATAAGACCATGAAAAATTCAGGCGTTTGTTTGTTTTCGTGTGCTGAGTATGAAAATATCTAATAACCTACATTCTTGGTAAATGCCACTTGCTCTCCCAGTTCTCCCAAAGCATTGTGACAGTGTGGCATATTGCCAGTTAGGCTGTAACTTCAGCACTTAGCTGGACTCCTGTCCATGGAGCAGCACAAAGGATGGGCGATGAAGCAGACACGTGGAGGCAGTTGACCTTTGGGACTCCTCAGAGATAAGTCTATTGACTATTACTACTGTGTGAGTCCATGGTAACATGCAGCATAGGCTGTTCTGAAATTAAAATTCGAGCGGCACAGTGTGACCGGAAGGAAGGCGATAGGTCCCACCATGCTTCTCCTAT
>NW_004949096.1:24121349-24130302 GCF_000317375.1 Microtus ochrogaster
CTCCTATGTGGAACGTCTGTGGCCGATAATTGCTGGAGATGCTGAATCTGGTATTGCTCCACTCTAAGAGCAGATTTTGTGTTCATCTGCTTTGATTTGGTCTTCCATGTGCTATCTTCTTATCTTGTAGTCATTCAGATAGTAGTTTTAGAGATGTTTCTTCAATTAAGGGCATATAAAGGGTTTAAAAAAAACCTACTGACCATTTTTGCACAAGCCAGAAGAGCATTTAAAGATAAGCAGTGTCTTGCTTCCTGGCAAAGTGCTTGGCGGTTAGCCTTGGTAATTATGAAGCAATCATGTTAATAGATGTTTAAGGATAATGGAACTGGAGCTGTGCTGAGCCGAGGATGGAAATGAAGACATGTGAGACTTTTCATCCACTGGTGCTTGTTAGCATCCCAAGGGATTTTAATTAAATGGCATCTAGGAGCTGTGGATGCTCTAATTTTCCTTCCTCAGAACAAACCCTAGCTCAGTCCCCTGGAACATCCCTCAAATCATATCATGTTAACAGGTTAAATTTTTGCCCATATATGCAATGATATCTGATCCCACTATTTCTCAAGCATATATTACAGACAATGCTACCATTACAAAATACTACGAACAGAATGTTCCATGGTCAAGCACACAGGCATCAAAATTAATTATTCCCCTTTTACAGAATCACAATGCATTAGTAGCTAATTACAGGTTCCGAAAAGGCCTGCTGTAAAGAATAATATTTAACTTCTTCCAATCTAGCATTTCTAAAGCTTGAGGTTAGACCAAAGGACTTTTACTTTTGTTTTTTAATAAGCCATCTTATGTAGCTGTTTCCTCAGTCTTTGGCTTGGAAGCCTTTATCTTACATCAGTAAGAACGTGTACTCCCCCACTAGATAATAAAACCCAAATATGTTTTTCAGTGAGGAAACTTGAGGTGAAATGGTTTATATAAAATATTATAATCTAGTATTATATTGAGAGTCATGTGGCATTACTAGTGGTATCCTTGGTATGCAAATTTAATGATACTTTGGCCAGGGTACCATGGCATCCTTCACGTGAGTCTTCGAGAGAAGGTTACTGAGCAGTTAGTCTGTTTACACGTTAATGCAGCGCTCCAGATGTTCACACCAACCCTTCCTTCCTCATCCCCATTGTACAGGAAGAGCTCATGTTTCCAACATAGTCCAACTCTTCATTTCTCTTGTTCTCAACCAGTAGGAGTTAGCCAGAAGGAAACTGGGGGAGCTGGATGTAATCTCCTCCCATGAGGATATTTAAACTTAGCATGACTTATTGAAGTCTCATGGTTGATAACTGCTGCCATGATCCGTGTTCAATACATCCTTTGTCTTGCAGTCTAAGCTAAGCTGGTAAAGGCTCTGGGAGTCATCTGTGTGTGTCAGGCAACATAGTTATACCACAGAGCTCCACAATAGCCCAAGATGGAATGTAACAAAGGTTGGGTTTATTTGGGGATAAACTCACAGTAAGGGTATAGCGATCCACAGTCCTCTGTGTATGCTGGGAACCGGAACCAAATCCAGCAGAAGAAAAGGGGCTGCACACGCTTTTCATCTGCATTTATAGTACATGAGACCACAGCAAAAGTGGGCCGGTATCTTAAAGGCTATTGGCTGAAGGAGTTCCCACAACACCTCTCCCTTTTGTCTAAATAAGAGAGTTCTAAGCCTAATACAAAACTATATACAATATATACAAAGCCAGATGCAACTCCAGTCTTGGTTTGTGAATAAGAACACCAAGATCTTCAGTGGTTTGTTTAGGACACTACAATTAACTGAACTGAGACCTAGGCAAATACCCCTCTATCATGCACTTCTTGAGACAGGTCAAAGTAGAAAAGGCAGAGCTCGAACTTTGCACCTAAGTAGGCAAGCCTACTAAAGATTTGCTGTCGGAATTTTAAGGGTCATGGGAGGAGTTGTAAGGAGCAGAGAGATGGGTGAAAGTGATGTAAATGCTACTTTCTTATGAAATTCTCAAAAATTAACTTAATAAAGTAGAAGGCAATAAACATTTTCAAATTAAATTTAAAAAAAAAGATTTGCTGTCATGGTTAGCATACCAGAGGAGCCTGGATTACAAAGACCAGACGGAAATAAGACTTCTGTGGAAAAGATGGTCTGATATTAACAGTGTTTATACTAATACGTGAAAGCCAAATTATTTGTTTTGGTTGGAAAAAGACATGAGAAGCACATAATGGGCAGAAACCCTACTGCACAGTCTTCTGGGCTTCCACCATGCTAATAATTAATGATCTAAAAGTCATGTTCAATTTAAGCAGTGGCAAAGCAGGTTATAAATAATATGAGTTCAGTAAGGAGGCAGATCGCACCTACAAAGATCTATGGTTTAAACTGCTTGTCCATTTACTGGCTCAGCCACCAGTCAACATTCACTCTCAAACTCAGCACCTGTGCATACCAGCTGAAAAGTGCACCCCTGGGCCTTAAAGTCTCCAAGAGCCTGAGTCTCTTTGTTAAACAATCCACAGCAAGATGTTCTTTCTCAGCTACAGAAATAAGTTCTGGGGCTGCTATTGCCAATACATTTCCCACTCTGCTTCTTGACTCAATTTCAGGAGAGATTGGCTCTTCCTAGATAGTTCCTTTAGGGTAAGTATAGAAGATACCAGATAAAGGCCTCTGTGACCACAATTTTCTGAACAAATGGCTTACTTGTGTGCAGCTCCATTTAGTGTTCCACACTGGCTTAGAATCAAACCGAGTTAAGGAGACCTCTCTGGACCAACCACTGTGAATAGGGATGTGACATGATACCCACCCAGTGGGCAGCCCACATTTGCAACAAGCGAACATCTGCTGATATCTGAGGCAACGAACCTCCCTCTTACCATCCTGTCTGGGTCTCAACCCCATCTCCTGACTTCTCAGCCGTGGTCCTGCCACCCTGTGCTGGATTCCAGCTTCTGACAGCTCTTCTTGCCTATTTTGGAGTATACAGATGTTAGCTCTTTTCTGGTTTTGCTGAAACTGGCATTTGCATTTTCATCTTCTGGTTTCTCTGGAGTTTTTTGGATTGTTTCCCAAAGGAAAAGGATCAAATACTGACTTTGAGTGATAAAAATAGATGACCAAAATGAACTTGTTTAAAGAGAATTCATGGGCTGAAGAGATGGCTCAGCAGTAAAGAATGCTTCCTGTTCTTGTAGAAGATCATATGCAGCTCACAACTTCCTGGAACTCCAGCTCCAGGGTATCTGAAGGTGCCTGATGCCCCCTTCTGGCCTCCAGGGGCTCCTGCATGCACACGATGCACATGAATTCATACAGGCACATACACATAAATAAAAATAATACATATTGAAACCCTGTCTCAAAAAGCAATAATAATAATGTGTATTGTTTAAATTCTAGGAACTTTCCTTCACATTTCACTATAATGATTTTCATATGTCACTATGCATATAAGAAAAAGGGAAAACATGAAACTCCTATATTATCACTCCCAACAATTAAGGCAAAGTATTTATGGGCAGCCCTTTAAGATATGCACCTGTATATATGTGTGTTGTGGAATATTAGTTTAAGGTGTGTTACTTTTTTTATGCTGTGAAATATTTGTTTAATGATGCAAAGATGTGTTGCATTCTTTTATGTTGCATTTGTTAACCTCTATAAAGCTGTGTTACTTTGCTTGCCTAAAACAGCTGATTGGTCTAATAAAGATCTGAATAGTCAATACTAGAGAGGAGAAAGAATAGGTGGAGCTGGCATGCAGAGAGAATAAATAGAAAGAGAAATCTAGGGAGAAGAAGAGAAAGGAGTGAGAAAAGGAGGAGTAGAGAATGCCAGGAACCAGCCACACAACCAGCCATGGAGTAAGAAGGGAAGAAAGACATACAGAATAAAGGAAAGTCAAAAGCTAAGAGGCAAAATGTAGAAGAAGAGAAACCATTTAATTTAAGTTAGAAAAGCTGGCTAGAAACCAGCCCAGCTAAGGCTGGGCATTCATAAGTAAGAATAAGTCTTGGGATTTCTATTGCTGTGAAGAGACACCATGACCACAACAACTCTTATAAAGAAAATATTTAATTGGCGTGGCTTGCTTACAATTTCAGAGGTTCAATCCATTATCGTCATGACAGGAACATGGCAGCGTGTAGGCAGATGTGGTGCTGAGAGTGCTACATCTTTCAGGCAACAGGAAGTCAACTGAGACATTGGGAGGTATTCTGAGCATAGGAAATGTCAAAGCCCACCCCCCACAATGATGCACTTCCTCTAACAAGGCCATACCCACTCCAACAAAGCCACACCCCCTACTAGTGCCACTCCTGAGATTATGAGAGCCAATTACATCTAAACTGCCACAGAAGGTCCTCATGTGTGTCTGTAGAGGAAAGGTGGTTTGAGTGAGGACGCCCCATTAGCTCATATATTTGAATACTTTGACCCCAGTTTGTGGAACCATTTGGGAAGGCTTAGGGGTCTGCAGTCCTGATAGAGGAAGTGGCAGTGGCGGTGAACTTTGAGGTTCCAAAAGCCCACACAATTCCCAGTAAGTTCTCTCTGCCTCATGGTTATTGATTGTCACAACATACAAGTTCTCAGCTCCTGCTCCAGTGCCTTATTTTCCTGCCTGCTGCCATGTTCTCCCCAACGATCACAAACTAACCTGAAACTATAAGCCCCAATAAACTATTCTGGAAGTTGCCTTGGTCGCCATTATTCTTCACAGCGATAGGAAAGTAACGAAGATAGGGTCAGGAGATTGGTATTTGATATCTTCATCTACCACTCCCCACTTTTATTTTTTTAGACAGGTTTTTTTACTGAATATGGGGAGTCCCCAGTTCAACTAGATTAGCTGACCAGCTAGCTCACAGGCATCCTCCTGTCTCCACCTCCCAGTGCTAGAATGACAGGCTCCTGCCACCACCCCTGGCTTTTGATGCTATGAATCAAACTCAGTTTCTCAACTTCTGCAGAAAACATTTTACCAACTGTGCTGTTTCCCCAGCCCCGTCTGTTTGTTTGTTTGTTTGGTTGGTTGTTTGGTTGGTTGGTTGGTTGGTTGGTTGGTTGGTTGGTTGGTTTTGGTACTGTGTTTTTGAAACAGGGTTTCTCTGTGTAGCCTTGACTTTGTAGATCAGGCTGACCTCAAACTCACAGAGATCTGCCTGCCTCTGTCCCGAGGGCTGGGATTAAAGGTGTGCACCACCACTGCCCAGCATGTATTTTTAACAGGCAAGCTCCCTTTGGCCCCAAAGTCAACTGTGCACAACACATTTTCGAATGGTTACTTTTGTATTGTGTGGATTTTCCTTCAAACATCTCACTTTTTAAGAAGGCTGCTATTCAATTTGTAAGTGTCTTATCGTTTTATTACACATTTCTGCCTTCATTTCGTAACAGAGGGCACGTTCTGAAGAGTGGTAATTCTTTGAAATAGATAATGATTTTTTTTTCATGTTACCTGAAGATTGCTGCTGAGCAAGCTGCCAGGATCCTCCTGTCCAATCTCTAATGCTGGGATTACAGGGATGTTCTGCCAACCTCAATTTTTAAGAAGCCATAGGTTTGGGGCATCTGAACTCAGTTCCTCATGCTGTGGGAAAAGTTCTTTACCAACTGAGCCATTCTCCTGCCCCCAAAATATATTTTTTTTAAATCTCAGTATGATTACAGATTTATTCATCAATTATTCTAGTCCTACCAGATTTTGTGTTGAGCATTTTAAAGCTGTTATTGAAAACAAAGAACTATAAAATTATGATATCTTCCTAATGGATGGGCTTCCTTTGCTATTTAGTATTCTCCCTTTAATTTAAATTACAGTTCTTGCCTGTAAATTAAAGTCATATATTCATAAACCTATACCGTATATGTTTTTCTCTGCTCCCTTGATTACCTTTCCCATGCCTTTTTATCGGGGCCTCTTCTATTGTGTGCAGCATACTGTTGGCTTGGAGTATGATTTCTTTTACCCTTCTTAAGCTAATAAATTGTGCATTTCTGACAGAAGATTCCTGCGTGCCCGGTCAAGGGGGCTGTGCCCGGTCAAGGGGGCTGTGCCCGGTCAAGGGGGCTGTGCCCGGTCAAGGGAGCTGTGCCAGGTCAAGGGGGTTGTGTCATTCATAGCAGCGTGAGCATCAGTGCTTGAGTCACTTTCTCTCCCTACCCAGATCCCACAGGAATGAGGAAAGAGGTTTGTGAGAAGCAGGGGATCCCTCAGCCCTTACAGCAGAGCAAACAAGTTTGCTCTCTGTCCCAGTGGGAGGCATTTCCTCCTCCCTCAAGGTTTCCTGCTGCAAATGCAACCCTCGCGAGAAACGCCTGGGTGGAGAGCAGCCTTCTGTTAGACACTCAGAGGGACAAACATGCACACACGCATGCACACACAAACACACAAATAGACACACATGCGCGCATACACAGCGGGAGGGTGCGAGTGTGAGCACATGAAAGTCCTCTGTGGTCATGAGTGCACATACTTCTCTTCATGATTTTTTTTTGCTGTCCCTATTTTGAGGGTACATTATTATTATTATGTATATGTACAGATTTTGAATTATAATTCCTTCCCAATTAGAAATGCTTTTATAATCAGGAAAAAGACTTAACTCTTGCAGTGTTTCTGGCCTCAAACTGTACTTTACTGTAATGACAATCTAACTATACCAATTTAGTTTTCTTTTGCTTAGATTCCTCCCGGCGCAGCTCTGCTCATCTCTTTGGATCGTTCTGTGTTCTTATACTTAAAATTTCTCTTCTGCAAACAGTCTGTGCAATCAGACGATGTTTGTATTTCAAATAGATTAGGTCATTTAACTGTAAATATTTTTCTATATCTAGATGTTTTGGATATTTCAGTGTTCCCTAATTGCTCTCTTTCCTTGTTCCTGTTGCATATATAAAGTACCTTTTCATTCCTCCATTTCCTTACCTCACTTCTACTATATTCTAGTTATCCCAAAGATCACTAGGGCATTTTTGACTTACTCTGGCCTCTGAAGAATTAGCCCCATTTCACTTTCGGGTTAATGCTAAGTCTTTGCAACGCTGACTGTACTGGCCCCTCCTCCCTTACTATTCATACAAATGTCATCTCAACAAAAACTTTTGTAGATGTTGTCCATCTTGCAGTTAAAATGTAGCTATTAGCATTGTTTCCTGAGTTAGCATGCGTTTACCTACGATGCAGTTTCATGTATTTGGCCTGCTCCTGTTCTTCCTACCCTTTCTGTGCTTCTGAGATCATTTTCTTTCTCTAGGAGGAATTGCATCCCCTCATTTTTTTTTTTCAGTACAAGTATATGTACCCCTGACACTGTCCAGTTTGGTTTTTTTCTGGAGATGTTTTTATCTGGAGATGTCCTTTGAATCTGAAAGGTGTCTTACTATGTCTAGAATTCTTTGTGGTGGGGTATTATTTTTGAATGCTGAGAAACATCATTTAATATCTTATCCCTTACCTCTGTCTCTCATTGCATTGCTCCTTAAAGATGCTGTCTGGTTGTATGGGCTGCTCAGTGTTTCACTCGCTTCTCTTACCCACACCGGTGCCCTCCTTCAGCTCTGTCCTACATGATGTTAAACCATCTTCAGGGTTTTGATTTTAGCTCCACTACTTCATTCTCCATAATTACCATTCTGGTTTTTTGTTTGCTTGTTTGCTTGCTTTTTAATTTTAATATATTTATACATTTATACATACACATATTGATATAGATATATAAGAAAACTCTAGTTCTCTATATGTGTGTGTGTGTGTGTGTGTGTGTGTGTGTGTGTGTGTGTGTGTGTTAGCAAACTCTAATCCTTGGATGAAACTCTTATCCTGTCTTCTATTTCCTTCAGGTATTTTGGCATTTCTAGTACCTGGATGCTTCCCACTGTTTCTATTCTGTCCCTTCTATTCTTTTCAGTCTGTACAAACACAGGTGCTTGGCATTGTATTCAAAATGTTGCACAGGACTGACTCTTTTGTCAGCTGCCCAGGCTGGCTCACTGTCCTGGAGAGAGCCACTTTAGTCTGAGTGGTACCCCCTTCCTGAGCTGCAGCTCCCTCCAAACCTCAGATTAAGACTTGGAATATTTGGAGGTTCCAGACCCCCCTAGGAAAATTTTGAATGCAGCTATCTTTGTCACATTGTGACTGTCAGAGACTTTCCCCTTTTACTGCGGTCTGCTGAGCTTCTAAGCCGGTGTGTTAGATAATCTAATCAGTTATAACTAGAAGAAAGCATTCCGATGCTGGGCTTATAGGTTCACAGACTTATACACTCTAACATCTCAGTTCCATAGCCCTAATAACCAGGACAACTTCAAACAACTTTGAGGGCCAGGGAGATGGCTCAGAGCATAAAGGCACTTGCTGCCGAGCCTGACCACGTTGTCTTAATTCCCAAGACCCATAAGGGAGAAGGAAAGAACCAGCTCCCAAAAGTTCTCTTACCTCTGCACTCAAATAAATAAAGAGTAATAGCATATTGGTTTAAAAAAATAAATAAAATCTGGGGGCGTGAGAGATGGCTCAGAGGTTAAGAGGAGCCAAGTCAGTAAGCTCATAGCCACCTTTAACTCCCGCTCAAGGGAATCTAACAATATAAAATGAATTAGTAAAAAAAAAAACCACAGCTTTTATCTTTGTAACCCATACAGTCCCATAAGGCTTCTGAGGTTAGCTGTTGTGTGCTAGGATTTGCCAACAGCTGTTAGAGGTAAAGGAACATGCAGAGATGAGACTTTTTAAGGTGCTTAAGACAGGGTCTCGCTAGACAGCCTGTGAACACCCAGACAGAATTGTACACCAAGCTGGCCTTGAACTCAGGATTATACTGCCTTGGCACCCTGGGTGCTGGAATTTCAGGAAAGACACTATGCCCAGCTTCCTGCTTCATTTACTACAAGTGCTTGGCTCATCTAGCACAAGAAACACCTGTAGCATAATTAATAAAAACCCAGAGACAG
>NW_004949096.1:24130402-24136229 GCF_000317375.1 Microtus ochrogaster
TGTAAGAGCTAGCCAATAAGAGGCTGGAACTAATGGGTCAGGCAGTGATTAAAAGAATACCGTTTCCGTGTAATTATTTCGGGACATAACTAAGCTAGCCATGTGGGCGGCCGGGCGCTGGGGACGCAGCTCTGCCGCTCTTATTTCAACAAGACAGAAATTGGGGTTCAACCTGAAGGTCAAAAAAGTAAAACAGGCAGCTACAGGCTCTTACCTCTACCTCAGTCTGAAATGATGATCCTGCCTCCAGGAATCTCAGAATGAGATTGTATCTGAGAGCTGTCTCCTCCCATTTTATATTTCTCTCTAGGGCTGGGATTAAAGGCATGTACCACCACTGTCCATTTTCTTTGCAAACTAATGTGGCTACTGGTATTAAAGGTGTGTGTGACCATTGCCTCATCTGTAAGGCTGACCAGTGAGGCTGCTTTACCCTTCTGATCTTCAGGCAAGCTTTATTTATTAAAATACAAATGAAATATCATTACAGACATCCACAAACAGATCCTTTTCCGTAGTGTCTGCTGATCCTGGCAGGCACTAGGAGATGGTGGAAATGGAATCCCAGGGTGGCCTTGGGATCCAAGTTCCTCTTGCGTCCCTGAGCAGCTTAGCCCAGGCAGGGTCTAAAGCTCATGACTTTAGGGACCATGCTTAAGAGGAAGAATTTAAAAATATTAATATAAAATTAGAGACTGTGTTAGAGCAGAGACTTCAAGTTTCACTTTTATTGGCTTGTCTAGCTCTTCCTGGGCTTGGGTTTGTTTGGTGGTTTTGGTTCCTGTCTCTTTCCCCACCTATCCCTTTATCTTAACAAGCAACTGCTCCGGATCTGTTTCTTTCACACAAAGTCTCACCACCTGGTTGTGTTCCGACCTTGCTGCCTGGCTTCTCTACACCTGGTCTAACTCTAGCCTAACATGGGCCATCAGGAAAGACCATCCAAATGCTCCCCAAAAGAGCATTCAGAAGCCAGACCAGAAAGGTCAAATATCACTGAGACTGAAGAACGACTTTCTAGTCAAATGAAAATGTCTCCTGCCCACTTGGTATTTAATATGTACTATATAACAGACGCCGGGCTTTCAAAGTGCTTTATCTCCAATTACCCGAGGATGTTGGCATTTTTCAAAGCTCAACTTCTCTAAATGCTATTTGTCAAAGTCACAGAACGAGACAGGGAACTAGTATTTGCACGTTGACACCAAATTCACCCCCGTTTAAAGCACACCCAACATCACAATTTCATCCTACTAATGAAATGTGGCCTGAGCACTGACTGAGAATGGGGTTCTGTTGGCTGTGATGACCTTAGAGAGGTGGCTCCATGACACTGAGGGTCCACATGGTCCTCAGTCCTCCCTTTGTATGGGATGGGATGAAATGACCAACTCCTTAGACCATCTTTGCTCGTAGGAGTTGGTGGTTCCATTGAAGCCACTTCTTTTTTGTTTTAATCACTCTGGTTATAAATGAATTTACATCATTCTTATTTAATCTTTTTTTAAGTGCTTGTGAATCTAGTCTCAGAAAAAGCCCTGTTGGCATTTATGCCTGATTTACACTGCAGTCTATTCAATTTAGCATGCAATAGGCCCTGGGCTCCTGTCTGTGGCTGACCATTGTATGATTTATGACCAGAAGGGCCAGTATTCTAGAACCAGAAACAAACCAAACAGAGACTATTTCATCCTAATGGGATGTGCAGTCACACCACTGCTTCTTGTCCACTCTGCTTACATAATCCAGAAGAGTCCTTGGCACAGCTGAACAGACTTTTTCTCAGAGAGGACCTGGGTGTGCAGCACCCGGCCAACTTCCCCATTAGTTATGGAGAAAAGCCATTTGTATTCTGAAATTGCATATCAGCTAGGCAATCACCACACAGAAATAGCCCCCATGAAAAGAAAGCAGTGCTATATTTGAAGCCTTAATCATGTGTATTTATAGACCTGGGTTTAGTTCTATTTGAAAATTTTCACATTATACAGTAGCATTACAATTCCTACCAGACTCGAAGGGCGGAGGGAGAGACATTTGAACTACTCAACTTTCTGAGTAACTTAGTCACCAAGAATTTTTCTGGTTACCCCTTACTGAATGCATCTCAAAAATCATTTTTTTCACCTCCTAATGTTTTTAGTTATTGGGCGCTGGAGCACTATGGCAGCTTTCTCAATTCATGAAAAATAATGTAAAAACTTATCACTAGAGATTCTGCCTATGGGCCTATGGTATTACCTTTGTTTATTTCTCTATGTCTATGATAAAACACTGTCAAAAAGGAACTTGGAAAGGAAAGGGTTTGTTGGACTTATCGGTCCACCATGAAGGGAAGCTGAGGCAGGAACTCAGGACAGGAACCAGGAGGCAGGACCTGAGACAGAGACCACAGGGGAATGCTACTCACTGACTGACCTCCGGGCTTACATTCAGGTCTCTGTATCATGCAGCTCCAGCCCACCTGCCTAGTAGTGACACTGCTCACTGCATTTTGGGCCCTTCTCCATCAATTGGCAATCAAGAGAACATCCCAATGAATATACCCACAGTTCAATCTAAGTGGAAGCAATATCTCAATTGAGATTCCTTCTTCCTAGGTCTAGTTTATACTTAGTTGACAAAAGCTAACCAGTGCAAGCATGCTCTGGACACTGGCGTCTCTGACAGCCACTGGCCCCCACCTCCTAACTACCTGTGCTGGTGAGGGAAGGCCCTGCTGAGCTAGCGCATGAAGGAGAGAAACAGGAATACGGAAGAGGGGAAAGCAGCGTTGAGGTCCTGGCCCAGGGTGTTCAAGGGGACAGAGCCAGAGAGAAGGCCAAAGAACTGGACAAATATGTAAACTGAGGGGTGTTCTTTTTTCTATCCATCCCATAGTCCATCTAGTCTTTCTCTGAATGTTCCAAGTTGCTAATCAGACTTGTGACATCTTCAGTATTCCGCAAAGGTCAGCTGACCCAATGTTTCCCTCCCCAACACCATCCTCTGCTTTGAAAGGAGTCGGCCATTCACGTCACAGACCTGACAGTACCATTCTTCTCTGTAGCATGCTCAATGACTTTCCCTGTGCAGTATGCATACTGGGGAAAACCAGGCAACGACGGCAATGTTCTGCGTGTGCTGCCCCATGTCCACACATGTAACAAATGTGGCTGGCAAGACTGTCAGAGCAAATCTGAACTTAACTTTAGATCATTAAAATAGCTGCATGTAGCGAGTGTTACATACGCAGTTAGACAACACCTCATTTCTAGTGTTTCCAACATTTCAGGACAGCCCTAATTCCTTTGTAAAGAATATATAATGAAAGATTCATTTCATTTTACAAATTCTGAAATGATATTTCCACAGGAATGCTGAAGTTCAGTGGTTCAGTGAGATCAATCCATTCTTGTTTTCTTAGCCAAGGACCCACGATCTAGAGACCAACACCCATTACCACATAGACAATGTCCTGCATCTTAAGCAAGGTTAGATGAGCTAGTTATTCCTAGGTACAGGATCAGACTGTGGAGGCATCAGGAAAGGACCAGGAAAAGTGCCAAGTTGATCCTAGTAGGCAGTGCAAAATGGCATCGTGTCAGAGCAAAACCAGATAGAACATGGGGTCAGGGAGGAGAAGGCAGTGTCATACACACCAAGGGCTATGAACCAAGTGCTGGGACATGTGACATTGGAGCACAGCTGAATAGTGCTAGCCCATCTTAATGGTTCAGAGTGTCCATCATGAGCCAGCACATCCCTATTCTCCAAGTCCAAGTGGTGATGTGTTAGCATGTGGCTTGCTAAAAACATGTTCCCACTGGCCTGACAAGTTCCTTAACTTACAAGGTCAGCGTCATCTCTGTGATACTGCTATCACATCTGGCCTCTCAAGCCCGTCCCTGCTTCACAATGCTTCTCATAGACCCCTGTTGTGTTGCTCTTTCCTCCAGAGTAAAACTTTCTACTTTAAAGTGAAGCTTGTTAAGACACAAGGTTTTCTTAGGCAGTGGATCTCAACCTTCCTAATTCTGTTACCCAACCATTACTACAGTTCCTCATGTCATGCTGACTCCCCCAGCCGTACAATTATTTTAATCGCCACTTCATAACTTTATTTTGCTACTGTGAGGGATCATACATAAATATCTGTTTTCTGATGGTTTTCTGTGACCCCCATGAAAGGGTTGTTCAGTCCTCAGAGGGGTCATGACCCACAGGTTGAGAACCACTGTTCTAAGGGACAGTACCTTTAGGGAAGGTAGCTAAGTCAGCAAACAAACAACTCAAGAGCTTCAGAAAGTACCTGAAACTGAGCAGATTCACTAGACCTTATAGGTAGTAAGGACTACAGAGAGGCAGTCTCAGTTTCCAGGAAGGACTTTCTGGAACCTGTTGAGCTGCTTAGAGGCTGTTCAGATGTCCAGGGCATCCACTCTCACTCATGCTGGGATGAGATTTGAGACATCCTGCTATCTTGGAGTCATTTCTGCATTCAGTTTAGTCTTCTCCGCCTGTCTCTACTCTACCCTACCAGGCCAAGCCAGTTTCTTTATTAACCAATGGTATTCACAGCATACAGAGGGGAATCCATCAGGCACAGACATGTTTTTATTGGTGAGCTGGCTTACTCTGGCCTCTTACAAGAGTGAAAGTGCTCATTTGGCTTCTGGGAATGAATTTTCAGAGAGCAAAGGATGCTGACAAAGTCTTGCCCATCCCCACCAGGAGAACCATAGTGGCCCTTTGACATCACTGGTGACAGCAGCAATGAGGGCCAACAGTTGTTCAGTAACTGAGCACATCCAGCCCACAATGCACTGAATCTGTGGCCGCTTCATTAGTAAAACAAACAATGGCTTCACCCACCACGTGAGTTCTGAAGGGACAGAAAGCTCACTTTCTCCTTGGGCTTTTTTTTTTGGTTTTGTTTTGCTTTTGTTTTCTTTTGAAAATGACTAGGGACTTGGCATCAGAAAAGGATGAATGGCTGCCCAGCACTGATGACTTGCCACTCAGCTGTGACTGCCACCAGCCAAGAGGGAGGCACAGCAGGCATCTGCACAGTGGCTGCCTCCTATTAAGAAGGCAGTTGCTGGGTTCCCATGGCTCAAACGCCTCTCCTGCTACTGGTTTGTGACCCAGCCTCTTTTGGGGGGTTCCATTCTGCTAGTCATCACCAGTCCTCAGTGTACACCCTGAGCATAGAGGTTTTCAGCCTCTTATTGCCCACCCTGGACCTGTCCCAAGCCCCTCCTTGTCTTCAATGGCCTTTTTCTCCATCATGAAGCTGTGCTCATCCATTCCTGAGTGGGGTAACCTGCCATTTCTCATCTCTTCTCCCTCCCAGTTGAAATGGTTTTCTCTTTCAGGTGTGTTACAGAAAAGGTGCCCAATGGAGCTTTAGAGCAAGGAGAGTCTCAATCCCAGCAGTCTTGACTTGAACCAGAACTTTTGGGGGGGCGGTTGTAAAAACACTGACTCTGAGGCCCTGGCTGCTCCCTGTGTAGCCCTGACTGGCCTGGAACTTGCACACAGACCCACCTGCCTCTGACAATTGCTGGCTTTAAGGACATGCACTATTTTACCCAGCTTCAAGACAAACTGTTAAGGACTCTTTTAGTCCTGAGAAACTATGATTAATCCTTCCTGGAGCTCTTGGAAGATAACTTATACAACCAACATTTGGCCACCAAGAGAAAAACATGCTGCACCCATATGGAAAAGATACTCAAATGTGGAGAGAACTGATAGAATGCTCAAAAGCCAAGGTCATTTGCTTGGTGTAATGACCTGCTTCCCAAGGCCTTTTCATTTTCCCCTCCCTCCCTCCCTCTCTCCC
>NW_004949096.1:24136349-24141006 GCF_000317375.1 Microtus ochrogaster
TTTTGGTTGGTTTTGTTTTGGTTGGTTTGTTTTGTTTTTAGAAAAATACATTTAATGGCAAAGCTTAGCACACTCCAACACTAAGAATGGCATGGAGTCAAAGCAGCAGGGACATCTGGGTTACCCCACAGTGCCTCACAGTGAAGAGGATGAGGAGAGCATTCATAAAACAGAAGAGTCCCATGGCTTCAGACAGGGCAAAGCCCAGAATGGCATAGGAGAAGAGCTGCTGCTTGAGAGATGGGTTCCTGGCATAGCCAATAATCAAGTTACCAAAACACTGTTCAGATGACAGCTCCTGATCCAGCTACACCAACTGTGGAGGGCCCAGCAATGTCCCAGGAGAGAGCACTGGTCTGGAACTCCAGCCTGGAAAGGAAAGAGAGCTGCTGCAGGAAGGCTGTTGAGATGGGGCCTCTGGGCGTCTCGGGAGGGAGGCAGACAAAGGCCTGATTAGAGCCCTCCTACAGGAGCAGATCAGAGCTGGAGAAGTGCCAGTGCCCTGATGCTCTGCATCTTTTCAGTCTCCCAGCTCTCATTCTTCTCACCTGCTTTTCTTTTCTGCAAGTCTTAGAACCTAAACAAGACCCCAGTTAACATCTCCCCAGGGGCCATTAACATAACCAGAAGCCGTCATATTCCTGTTTGGGGGCACCTGCCGGATGTTGTCCTCCAGCTTTTGGTGCTGCTCAGAGTTGACAGTTGGTGCCTAATGTCTTGGACTATTTTCTGAATTACTTTGCGATTCTGATGAGGATCCTCTTGCTGGTTAGGATCCTGTAGATTCCGAAGGTAGAAAGAGGTATCACATACAAGAGACAGATACAAACTGGATTTTATAGTAATCTCAATCTTATAATAACTCATTTACCCCTTAATTGACTAATCCATCATCCCACAAAGAGATGAAGCCATACAAGAAGAGAACACTAATTAATCACTTTTGAAATGCCAGACTTGAGGCTGACTGGGAGTGTAACTCAGTGGTAGACCCCTTGCCTGGTGTGTATACTGCCATGACTTCAATCCCCAATACACCTAATCCTTGATGCTTCACAGCAGAGATGCAAGCTCAACATGAGTTTCAGTGGCAACTGTATCATCTACTGATCCCCAAATGCTCACACACATCAAACTCTTGAAGATGGGAAAATGATGCTTGGGTACCCTAGCTTCTCTTGAGTAGTTGGTTGGTTTTTATCTGTTCTTCCCCCCTCCTCTCTTTCTCTCTCTCCTTCCTTCCTTTATTTCTTCCTTCCTTCCTTCTCATATCTGGAAAGTAAAAGAGATGCCATTTCTAGAATATAATCATCTTTAAAAAGGGAAGAGAAAAACTTCCATTTCCTTCAAAGCATTCCACTATTTCCAGCCATCTGTGATAACCCACAGTTTTGGAAGGAAATCAATTAAAAAAATTGTTTAAGGAAACAGCAAGGTATTACATAGAAGTTGCGTCAAACAGAAAGAATTTTACAAAGAAAATGGATGTTAAAGCCTTTCCATCTCTTTGTCTCTGGAGAATGGAATGAAGTATGTGACATTCCCAGCTACAAAGAAAGAGGAGAGCAAGGTACCTGTTGGAGACAGGAAGTTACCAGCAAGTAAAATGTGCTATGATGCTCGAAGATAGCATTTAAGTAAATACATACCAAGAGAGCGAATCTTGAAAGTACAGTGCCTAGAGACAAAAGGCAACCAAACCTAGGCACAAAAGGCAGTGGTGATTGGCACCATGAAGATGAAGCCAGTGTAGCTGCTGTCGCTCCCTCAACAAATGATCGGTTGCTAATGGTTTTGTAATGAAGCAGAGTGTGAGGCTGGTACCAAATTTTCCTTGATTGCCTTTAAAGTTGAAAGATGGGTTCTCATTCTCAGAAAAATTACTTCACTGTTATCTTTAAAATTACCCCAGAATTAAGAAATGCTTTTAGGCCTAGTTGAAGGTGGATGCAAAAACCTTCCTTCTCTGCTATAGTCAGAATAATGGTGTGCCTCCAAAGTAATTATACCGAAACTTAATGCCCAGTGAAGTAGTATAGAGGAGGGCCAATGGGAGGTATCCCATTGTTATAAGGGTCCCACCCTCATACTTGTGTTGTTTTTTTAAGACTGAGAATGAGCATCCTAGCCCAAAGGGTGCAGAAAAAGGACATTGTTTATGGAGCAGAGACTGATACCTCTCTAGACATTGAGGCTACAAGGGCCAAGTTTGATCTTGCAGTTCTTCAGGACTGTGAGAATTAAGCTTCTATTATTTACAAATTATTCCATCTATTTTCTTAAATTGTCTAACTAGATATAGACCATCTGTCTTAGATTTCTTGGGCTGCGATAAAAAAAAATGACCAAAAGCAACATACAGAGGAATGGGTTTACTTGACTTACAGGCTACAGACCATTAGCAGAGGAAGCCAAGGCAAGAACTAAAACAGAGATGATGAAGGTACACAGCTTATTGGCTTGCTCCCCATGACTTTCTCAGCCTGCTTTCTTATATAAGCCATGATCACCTGCACAGGGTTGGCACTGTCCTGTGGACTGGGCCCTCAAATATCAGTAGCCCACATTTTGCAGGTTCTTAGTTTGTCCTTTAGTTCCAGCACCTGTGGGTTGCTGTCCCTTGAAGACACTGCCGTCAACTATATTAAAGAGTGTGGATTACTCTATGTGATGTGGATTTCCTGGCACTTCACCAAGGACAAGTTGAAAGTCATCCTGTATATTGCCTGCTAGACTAAAGTCTTTATTTCCTCTAGGGACTTCTACAGAAGCTTTTACCTTGCTTCTGAACAATAAACATTATAAAAGGAAAACGTTTATTTTTTTTATTATATTGCGATTCCCATTGTAACACCCTTTCTTTGAAACCCATTGTCCCAAACCTGTTAGTAGATAGGCCAAGCTATAGAAAAGAGATATCTAAAGGTGTATAACTATTATCAGTTGACGTCCTATTCCTGGATCTGAATTATGCTAACCGAGCAACATGCTGCCCAGCAAAGCATTGAAAAAGAAAGCAAACACTGATGTGAAAACCAACATGTCCTCTGGGAGGCTGACAGATGGCTATGCCATCTTCTAATCCTGTTTATCCTTTCTCTTCTGCCTTATATTTTTCTCTTGTGGTTAGGATCTGTGTTGAATTCTTCTCAAAATGTTATATTTACCCTGTTTATTGCATTTCGGAAAGCTTTGGTCCTAAATAATTAAAATTAGAAGAGCCAACACAAAAAGGACCCAGTTTAATTTATGAGATGACTAAAATGCCTTTGAAGACAAGGAAAGCCGAGTTATAATCAGCTACTATTTATACTTGGTAACCTTGTGCACATGTGATGTTTAGAAGCTCTTTCTCTACTTTGGGAATTTCCTGTAAATTTAAACTTCCCATGGTATCATCACACTAACCTTCTCATTTGCACATATGTATTTAAAGAAGGGAAAATGGCACCCAAGCTGTGAAAGCCGCATCACTTATGTGAAAGGTGTGCTTTTGCTGATGGCATGTGTTAATCGGGATGAGAGGCTGCAATATCCATACTGTAATAGAGGTTTCCCCACACAGATGTCAGAGGGGAAGCACACTGAAGTTTATGTCAGAATGCTGATGAGAAAGTATGCTGTATATATCTGTCTTAGGGTTACTGTTGCTGTGGTGAAACACCATGACCAAGAGCAACTTGTGGAGGAAAGGGTTTATTTGGCTTGCATTTCTATATTGTAGTCCATCACCAAAGGATGCCAGGACAGAAACTCAAACATAGTGTAACCTGGAGGCAGGAGCTGTTGCAGAGGCCATGGAAGGATGTTCATTATGGCTTGCTTAGCCTGATTTTTTATAGAACCCAGGACCACCAGCTCAGGGGAACATTACCTACAGCGTGCTGGCCCCTCGCCCATGAATCAGTAATTAGGAAAATGTCCTACAGTCTTACCTACAAACCAATCTTACAGAGGCATTTTCTTAATTGACATCAGATGACTTTCGCTTGTGTCAAGTTGACAAAAACTATTCTGCACAATGTCTTTGTATTTTATGATAAAAAATGTATTTTCTAGATTCTCTAATGATGTGGGATTCCCCTATGTATGCTGTGAATATGTTTTATTATCATTGGTTAATAAAGAACCTGCTTTGGCCTATGGCAGGGCAGAATAGAGCTAGGTGGGGAAAACTAAACTGAATGCAGGGAGAAAGAAGGCAGAGTCAGGGACATGCCATGTAGCTGCCGAGGGAGAAAGACACCAGAACTTTACCGGTAAACCATGAGCCTCATGGTAAAATATAAAATAATAGAAATGGATGTATTTAAGATACAAGAGCTAGGTAGGAATATGCCTAAGCCATTGGGCAAGCAGTTTTGTAATTAATATAGTTTCTGTGCATTATTTGGGCCTGGGCGGCCAGAAAGCAAAGGCACAGTCTCCATTTACACTCTAATGTGTAACTTTTATAATGCATAATACATAACATACATAAGTTCTCTAATACATTGTTGGCTGAGGTTTCTGTCCCACCAGGTCCTGCAGCCATTCAATCCCAAAGAAATACACAGAGGTCTACATTAATTATAAATTGATTGGCCTATTAGCTCAGGCTTATTATTAACTCTTATAACTTATATTAGCCCATAATTCTTCTCTGTGTTAGCCATGT
>NW_004949096.1:24141106-24149356 GCF_000317375.1 Microtus ochrogaster
TCCTCTGTGTCTGGGTAATGGTGGCAGACTGACTCTTTCCTCTTTCCAGAACTCCTCCTTGCCCCGCCTCTACTTCCTGCTTAGTTGTCCCACCTATACTTCCTGCCTGACTACTAGCCAATCAACATTTTATTAAGCAAGTCAAGAAACAAGCATTTACAGTGTAAAACAATTGACCCACAACAATATATCTCTCACCATACACTTTCAAAGGTTTATTTATTTATTTATTTTTATGTGTGTGGATCTGTATACCTCAAACATTCAGTATTGGCAGAGACCAGAAGATCATATCCTCTGGAACTGAAGCCACAAATAATTGGAGTTAGCTGCCATATGGATTATGGGAATGGAATCTGGGTCTTTTGCGAGAGCAACAAGTGTTCTTAATTATAGACTCATCTCATTTAGCCCCAAAGTTCACTTTATTCTTGATTATGTATCACATGGACATGTGTAGGTGAGTACAGTGCCCGAGGAGAGCAGAGGCTGCTGAGAAGCAGACGTAGGTCTTCTAGAAGAGCATGAAGTTCTGTCAACCACAGATCCACCCTCTAACCCCACAACACACATTCTATAGGGCTGGCTTCCCCCAATACCTTTCATGAGGTCCATAGTGTATTCTACAGTTGAAATCCTTCTGATTCAAAAAGTTTCATGTTCAATGCATGTTGAGAGGATGATGGAGAGGAAAGGTAGCCCACTAGTGGGCATTGTATTAGACGCCCAGATGATTACACCTTGAAAGAAGTAGAAATTATTCACAAACCAATTAGTTACTATTTTTTGTGTTTATTTCAAATGCAGTTTTTGGATAACATAAGGCATCCCTCCCCAAATGAAAAAACAAATTTGAGAAAAACTTAGTTTAATTTTTAAAATACCTCTCTTGTAATTGGATTGTATTGTCTAAAAGAGTCAAAGAAGTTGTGCTAAGTAATAAAAAAAAATCTAACCATCTCATAGAATCCTAAGCCACAAAGGCTGAATGTCTTGGGGAATCAATGAAAGGTAAAAGTGAGTGCCGGCAGGAGCTTGTGTTTGTGAGTATGTCTGAGGTCCTAGGCTTAACTACAAACACCAAAATGTTTTCCTACAAAGTAGAAAAAAATAGAAATGAAAAACACGTTTTTTCACTTCAGTTCAGCTTGCTTGGTATGAGCAAGCCCAATTTCTTACATCATATTTAGATACTTATTTAATCTTTCTTTATTCTTACTGGTTTTAAGAATGTGTATGGTGAGTATCCGTGTCTAAGGAACGCATGCAAGTGCAGATGTCTGCAGAGGCCCTGGAGCTAGAGGCACAGGTAGTGCTAAAATGTCTGCCGTGGATGCTGGGAATTGAATTTGTGTCTTCTGAAGGAGCATTATACGCTTTTAACCTCTGAGCCATCTTTCCATCCCATAATGATTTTAATTTTTTAGTGAACTCAGCTTCCCTGTCAAAAGGAGAGAAAAATTTCAATGCAAAAAAAAAAAAATCAGTCTGTAGTGGTTAACAATCTGCCTACTATGCATATAAACTGTAACTTTTTTAAAAAATCTTCTCTTCGCACCAATGACCATGACACTAGTAGGAAGACATTGTTGAACATTCTGGAATGCATGCATGCTGAAAGATACATTTGCAAAACATGAGCTTTGAGTTCCTGTCTCGGTGTTCATTTTCCCCCTCTTTGTTAAAACAGGCTGATTACTCTGCTTCTGAATTCACTATCCCTGCATTGATTTTTAATACTAACTTCAGAATCTGATTCAATGAAGAGAAAATAAATAGGACAAGAGGAAGTAAAATTTTGTTAAAATAATGTCTAGTCAACTTAAAGCACCAACATTAAGTTAAAAATTATAACTGTAGTAGAATGTAGGCGGTGGCTTTTATTATTTCAGGTTTTAGCACTATAAGCCCAAAAATATCTACCAAAATTAGCATGCCAGAAATAAGATCATATGGCAAAACAACTTAACTTCAAACTATTTTATACCTAAATGGGGGAGATTTTTATCGTAATAGTAAATAGAAGAAAAATGGGATGTGAAATTCCCTCCAAAGAGCCAAAGGACTGTTAGAAGAAACAGAAATGATTTGCCCACACCCACCATTTCTTGTTTGCAAAGCTCTGTGTGGTGGTTTGAAAGAGAAGACTCTCATAGACTCATGTGTTTGGATACTTGGTCTCTATGGTGGAACTATTTGGGAACAATTAGAAGGCAAAGTCTTTGTGGAGGAGGTATGTCACTGGAGTCTCAAAAGACCTCTACCATTCCCAGTGTTTCTCTCTCTCTGTGTCTCATGATTATCTAAAATATGAGCTCTCAGTTACTGCTCCAGTGTCATCCTGTCTGCCTGCTGCCATGCTCCTTTCCATAGTGGTTAGGGACTCTATCCCCTGGAAACTATAAACTCCAGTAAACTCTTTCTCTTATAAGTTACCTTGGTCATGGTGTTTTATATGACCTTGGTCAGGTAGTAGAATTAAGACAGTGTGTATTCTCCAGCGTAATCTAAGTCAAACCATTCAATCCATCCCATATTTTCAAAACCTTCTAACAAAGAGGTGATGTATAGCTTTATGCCTTACCAAATGCTCTCCACTGAATAGATATATACTGACATAGATTCCATTCAGGTTAAGCAGTGTTTTTAAAAATGCAGCTCTTTGCATATTCTCATGTCTTCATCAATTTATTTCTTTAATATCTTGAATATTTCATTAAAACCTCTAGGAGTTCAGCAGGACCTGCCCTACACAGGGCCCTTCTAATATGTACCCAACCTTTCCAGCAAGCCAGATCTCCCACACACTCTCCTCCAGGATCAAGCCTGGTGAGTCTCCCTAACCTTTCTCATCCACAAACCCTTCACAACCCACAAGATCTAACCCAGATCCCAAATACAAATCATTCCAGTCTAGCTACACTGCAACCAATTTCTAGCCTTCCCAGAACCTACGCTGCCTATTCCCTAAGCCACAGGTCCCTTCCATGCTGCATCCATCCTTTCTACTCAGCAAGATCTACTCCCACACTCCAGGCTTGGACCAGGAGGCACATTCTGGACATCAGGCCAGTACCCTTTGCCCACCTGACTTCACTCCACCCAAGCTATTTCCAACCTCTAGGCCCCTCTCTGCTGCCCCAACCTGCTCTATCTATACAAACTTCATGCTAACAAAAGAAGTCCACATGTCCAGATCTCATTGCATTGTATTTCTTTCCAGAATCTCTCTGATATGCTCAATCCTCTCTTCAGCCCCAAAATATTGCTTCCTGTATTTTCTCATCGATGTTTCTTTCTCCATTCTCAAGTCTTCACTATTTGCATCAGCCTTTGTCTGTGTTTTCTTGGGCATCATTCAGCTACTGATTTCCCTCAAATTCTTTCTCTTTTATTTCATTGAGCTATTTCTTTATGTTCTCCTTAAACTCCTTGAATTCTTTAATGAAGTTTATGATTGTTCTTTTAATTCTTTTAAATTCTGTGCCGTGGGATTCATCTGGGTAATTCCCATTGACAAACATTTCTACAGGACTGGTAGGTTTTGAAGAAAAGATACTGGTTTGACTTTGATGTTATTTTTACTTTTGCACATCGATGAGAACTCAAACTGGAACAAAAATAAAATTGAAAAATCCAATAACTCAACTAGAAAACTAAAAGGAAAACCTTTACAAGTAGAATGAATGAAGTAGAAGATAGTGTATCAAGACTCGAAGATAATATAAAAGATCTAGACCAAATAAGCAAGAAATAAAAAGAAATTAAAGAAAGCACAGCAAAGCAACATAAAAGTAATGTAGGATACCATGAGAAATCCCAAGTCAATGACATAGACCAACTCTTCAACAAGATCATAGAAGAAAACATATCAAAACTACAAAAGAAGTAGGCATACAGATACAAAGAGCCTGCAGAACACCAAATTGACAAACCAGAAAAAAAAACCCTCCCCATGGCATACCATAGTTGAAACATTAAGTGTATATAACAAATAAAACTGCAAGAGAAAAATGCAAGTTGTATATAAAGAAAAACCCAGAATAAAAGCTGATTTGGAAATGGAAAGAAAGTTAAGAGAAGTCTGGAGCAATACATTCCACATTCTAAAAGATCAGGATAGACAGAATAATCTAATTTACCCCACAAAACTATCTGCCATAATGAAAGGAGAAAGAAAAATTTTCTCTGATATAAAGAGCCTAGAAAAATTTATATCCACCACACTAAACCCAAAGAAAATACAGGAAGCAATATTTTGGGGCTGAAGAGAGGAATGAGCATAGCAGAGAGATTCTGAAAAGAAATACAAAGCCATAATTAAGAATCATTACAAACACAAACAACCACCAAAACCCAACAGCACAATATCCTCAATTAACACACAAAGTTTGAGATAATAACTTTAAATATTAATGGCCTTCAATTCTCCAATCATAAGACACAGGCTGGCTGAACAAGTCAAGGAAAAAAATTATCTGTCTGTTGTCTACAGGAAATGCATTTTAGCTTTAAAGCTTGGCACAGTCTTAGAATAAAAAGATGGACAAAGTTATTCCAATTCAATGGGGCCAGGAAGCAAGCTGGGCTCATTATTTTAATATGTAGCATAAAAGACTTTAAAACTAAAAATAATAAGAGATAGAGAAGGGATTCTAATTTTAATTGAGGGAACAATTAAGCCAGAAGACATTACTATCCTAAGCATAAATACACAAAACTCAAGTATACCCACTTTCATAAAATTGTACTATTGGACTTAAAGACATAGATTAGCATCAATCCATTCATAGTTGGTGATTTCAATGCCCCCCTTCTCTAAAAGACCAGTCATCAGGACAAAAAACGAATAGGGAAATATCAGAATGAAGTGACATCACACATCAAATGGACTTAGCAATGTCTACAGACTATCTCACCTAAACAACAAAGAAAACACATTCTACTCAGCACCACACAGAGGTTTTTCTAAAACAGACCACATCCTAAACACAAAACAAATCTTTACAAGTTCAAAGAGATTGAACTAACTGAATGTATCTTATCTGACCACAATACAGCAAATGAATCTCTAATAAATATACGAACTCATGGAGATTGAATAATTCATCTCATTGCTAAATAAGGAATGAGTCAAAGAAGAAATCAAGGAAGAAATAAAATGTCTGGAACTCAATGAAAATGAAAACACAACGCAATAAAACCTCGGGGGCACTGAAAGCTGTCCTATGAGGAATATTTATATATCTAGGGGTCTACCTAAAAAATTAGGAGAATACATGGCTTAATGATGCAAGTCAAAAATTTAGAAAAACAAGAACAAACCAAATCCAAACCCGGTCTATGGCAATAATAATTCCATTTAGACCAGATGTGGGGTTGCCTGAAAACTGGGTGAATTCCCTGGGATGTTAGCATATGAATTGTGATCCCTTCAGCCACATATACATGAGACAAAGAACAAATTGATGTGAAGAAAAAAGTAAATGGAAGGGAGACTCTCAGGAATCTATAAGACTCGTAGCAATAGCCCATATATATCCTGAACTGGTCACCTCCCATGAAGGTGACCATTAAGGCAAGACTTAAAGTAGATGGATTAGAACACCAAAACAGCCAAATAACCTTCAACCTACAGTCTGTCTTGCTGGCATTTCTGGCTATCACAAGAATTTTTTTTCCCATTAAACACTGTAAATGTCATGTCCTGAAGATCTCTGAAGAGTCTGAAAACCACAATCTATTAAGCATACCTGTTTTTTAAATTTTATTTTTTACATACCAATCTCAGTTTCCCCACCCTCTTCTCCTCCCTTCTCCCACACCTTCTCCCCACCCCACCCTACCCCCTCATCTGCTCCTCAGAGAGTGTAAGGCCTCCCCTGGGATGTCAACTAAGGAGAGACCAACCAATAACTGTTCCAGCCTGAGAGCTATGCCATGAGAGTAAGCCCTCTCCAGACACCACCTGGAGCACCGGGACCCAGAGGCTGAGTGGCCCAGAGACCTAGGATAGAGCCAAACATGACTAAAATAAAGCCAATGTAATGATACTTAATGATATTCTGTTATACTAATAGATTTGTGCCTAGCCCAATTGTCATCAGAGAAGCTTCTTCCAGTAACTGATAGAAATAGATGCAGAGACCCTCGGCCAAACATGAGACCAAGCTTGGGAAATCCTGTTGAAGAGAGGAAGGAAGGATTGTAGGAGCCAGAGGGATCAAGGACATTACAAGAAAACACACAGAATCAGCTAATCAATGCTCATAGGAGTTCACAGAACCTCAACCAATATCCAGGGAGCATGCATGTGATTGCCCTTTGCATGTATGGGAAAGTTCCATAACTTGATCTTCTTGAGGGACTCCTAACAGTGTGCGTAGGGTCTGACTCTGACTCTTTTGCTGGCTTCTGGGACCCTGTTCCTCATAATGGGTTCCTTGCCCCATCTTAATACACGGGAGGTGCTTATTCTTGCTGCAACTTGATATGCCATGTTTGATTGATATCTATGGGAGACCTGCCCTTTCCTGAACAGAAATGGAGAAGGAGTGGATGGGGGTGGTATAGACAGAACAGGGGGCAAGGACTGGAAGGAGGGGAGGGAGGAGAAACTGTGGTGGGGATGTAAGATAAATAAACAAATAGATAAATAAATAAATCTAAAGTAAAATGTAAAAAAAGTAAATAGAATGATCCCAAGGACTTCCTTCAACACTAAACTTCTCAAGACCTCTTTGTAATCACACACGAATGAGCCTGGGATCCAGAACACTTCCTCTTACCAAGTGTTAAGAGTTTTTCCAATATGTTTGACTCATGGCTTGTGTGAGAACATTATTCCCTGCCTTATTACATACTCCTTAACTGTATTTAGCCCTTACCTTAATTGGTACTTGGGCACCCCCACTAGTGTAGCAGCTTTTGGCAGCAGGGAACTGGGTTCCTCACCTGAGGTGTAGGAGGAGTGCAAGCAGACAGATCAGCACCTTGTCTCAGCTGCTGGTGTGGGGGTGGGCTCCCACTGCTGAAGCTGAGCTGGTTCGGTAACTCCTTTATGTGAATGAAACATTGATCCATCCAGTGCCTGTGTGAGTCTTGTCTCTCTTGGTGACCTTGAACCGTGGAGGGAGTTGACATTCTGACACTGTCATTTCTAGAAAAGCAGGACTCCTCCTTTGCAGGTGGAAACAAATGTTTTTCCCTTGGCAGTCAACAATAAGCAGATCTGGCTTCAAAAAAGGGGGACTTTGGTATGAGAATAGGAACCAAGAAGAGGTTGTAAAACCAAATTTCTAGACTGCTGTCAGACACAGAGTGGGGAAATGATTGAACGGAGGCCCTGAGGTGGCAGGTCAAGAATACAATTCCATCCAGAATCCTAGGATGATAAGAACCATTACCAGATATGGGTTATATGCTTTCAAGAATCAAGATCAAGATACTATACCCTATTGATAGGATAAAAGATATGAGGTTTTATTTGTTTCTTATCTATTATAAACCCTTCTCCATACGGGCACTGCAGAGATGATTCGGTGGCTAAGGATGCTTGCTGCTGAGCCTGATGGCCTGAGTTGGATCCCAGAAATCTATGTAAAGGTAGAAGTTGTCTTCTGACTTACACATGTGTGCAGTGGCACAGAAACACTTGTGCACACACACAAATGCAAATACACACACACACTGAATAAGTGTAAAAATTCATTCTTCACATTTAGAAATAAAATGGCCCCCACAATCAGAAAGTCAATAATCTTTATGACGAGAAATTAAATAGGTCCATGACTATTTAGCAGTCAACACCATAAGCCACAACCTCATTAAGACCAGTGTACATTTTCCTTCAGGAGCTTCTGTCTCTGTTATTTTCCTATTGCAGTGACAAACATCATAACCAAGAGAACTTATAGAAGAAAATGTTGAACTGGGGGCTCTCAGTTCCAAAGGGTTAGAGTACATGACCAGGAAGCATTGCAGAAGGCTGCCGGGAATGGTGCTGGAGCAGTAGCTTAGAGCTTATATCTGACCCACAGGCAAGAGGCAAGAGAGCTAACTGGAAATGGCATGGGCCTTTGAAACCGCAAATCCCAACACCAATGACATATCTCCTCCAACAAAGTCACACCTCTTCCCAAACAGCTCCACCATTCGATCAAATCTCAGTCGCTGTACTTGTCCATTTTATTGTTCTTTCAGGAATGCTGTCATATGCATCTTTGTACACCCACCACCACCACCACCACC
>NW_004949096.1:24149456-24151235 GCF_000317375.1 Microtus ochrogaster
CCACCACCACCACCACCACCACCACCACCACCTTTGGTGCCTTCCCAGAGTCTTCCTGTGCCTCCAGGAGAATGCCATAGTTCTTTTGTTCCTCCAGGCATTGTATTTGTTTGACTAATGCCTCTGCTTTAGCCTTAGCTCTCCTTAATATCCCATAAGATCTCCTTCTGCCAGCCCATCTATGTCCCATGTACTCCCCTTCATCCTTCCACCATCCCATCTAAGCTCCTCGTATTCCTTTCCAGACCAGATTCTTTTACCATGCTATCATTTATCTGATAAATATTTATAGAGTATATATTCCTCACAGGATCGTGAGGCGTGCAGCAGTGGAAATAAAAAAGACATGGCACTTTTTCATCTAGGAACTGAGACTCCATCATAGGTACATTCAAACTTCAGTGTTTGCTGGAATCGCCCTAAGAGCTGATTAAATCCTGAAATGCCTGGCCCACCCCTAGAGTATCTTGTTCAGTGCATATGAAGAACTTCCATCACTGACAAGCTCCCTGCTAATACTTCTGCTATTGTTCTTGGCATCACACTGAGAACCCCTGCTTCTAGCAAGACACCAAGTAAAATGGAACTATGCAACTAATCAACTATTATATTATCACACAACAATTCTATTATCTACTTAAAATAGCACAGTCACCATAATTATCCCAGCGAAAGTCATATGTGAGTTTTCCTTGAGCTGAGTTTTGGATGAACTAGACCTGGATGGAGGGAAGAAGAGGGTGGAGGGTCTAGGTAGAAGGCCTTTGTGAGACTCCGGAGTGAGAGGGCAGGGTGCGTTGGGAAATTAAAGAAGACCTTGGCAGAAGAACAAAGAAAGAGTGAGAACGTGGCCTCTGGCAGAGCTGTTCTCTTTCTTTCTACCTAACAGGTGATGTTTGCTGCTCCCACCAGGTAACTCTGAACTCAGAAATCATCTTAGAATCTTCGAGGAGTAGATAAAAATGTGAATGCCCAGAAATGCAGATTTAATTCAACCGAGGAGGATGTTATATTTTGTTAAGCTTTTCTTTTTTTAAAAAAAAAAAATCTTCCCAGGTGATTTTATTTGACATTTGGGTTGAGAATCTGGAAGGGTAGGAAAATTACATCTTTCATAATGACTATCTACACATATAGTGGTGTGTGTGTGTGTGTGTGTGTGTGTGTGTGTGTGTGTGTGTGTGTATGTGTGCACATGTTTGAGTGCAGGTGCACTGATATGTTGGTGGGAGGGGGAAAGGAATGGGGGGAACTAACTGGGGACATCTCCCTGGACACCTGCGAGCCCCTTTAGAGTCAAGTCTCTTGCCAACCCTAAGATGGCTCCTTTAATTAGGATATATACTTCCCTACTCCCATATCCACCCTTCCTTTATCCCAACCATCCCATTCCCCAAGCTCCCCCCATCCTCCCCTACACACTTTTCTCTCCCCATTTCCCCTTACCCCCATCCCATCCACCCCCAAGTTCCCAATTTTTGCCTGGTAATCTTGTCTACTTCCCGTATCCAGGAGGATGACTATATGTTTTGAGATGCCCTATCATATTACAAAAGCATTTGTTCAACTATGTTCATAGCAGCATTACTTGTAATAGCCAGAACCTGGAAACAACCTGGATGCCCTTCAACGCAAGAATGGATGAAGAAAATGTGGAATATATACATATTAGAGTACTACTCAGCGGTAAAAAACAATGACATCTTGAATTTTGCATGCAAATGGATGGAAATAGAAAACACTATCCTGAGTGAGGTAACCCAGACCCAAAAAGATGAA
>NW_004949096.1:24151412-24154005 GCF_000317375.1 Microtus ochrogaster
GCCACCACCGCCCGGCTCATAATTGGTTTCTAACCATAAATAAAGGACATTGAGCCTATAACTTGTGATTTTATTTGTTTGCTTTCTGGCTTCACGACTATGGGATTGTGAGCACTGAGAGAGTGACTATGTCTTTTAATTTGACATATTCCATGGATGGTAATTTCAACAACAGTAAGGAGCTAATGTAAAAGTGGTCATCAGTCTGTGTGTTTATCTGCACAGACCTGTCAACTCAGAGTCTTTCAGTAGTCCAAACTCCACTCTTATTGTCTATACTGAAACTTTGTGTTTTAACAAATAAAACTTGCCTGAAGATCAGGGTGCAGAGCTAAGCCACTAGAGGTCAGGCAATGGTGACCTTTAATCCCAGGACTCCTCATCTAGATCTAATAAACAAAAAACAAAACATACTGAGTGAGGTAAACCAGACCCAGAAAGACAAATATAAATGTATTCACTCATAAGTGGATATTAGACATAAAGCAAAGGATAACCAGCCTACAGTCCACAACCCCAGAGAACCTAGATAACAAAGAGCACCCTAAGAGAGACATGCATGGATCACCTAGAAGGAGAAAAAGGGAAGATCTCTTGAGGAAATTGGGAGCATAGGGGTAGGGAAGAGGGGAAGGTGGAGGGGAATGGGAAAAATGTGTAGTTCAATAAAAACAGTAAAAAATAGGAAATGAAAAAACCAATACCAGGACTCAGGAGACAGAGGCAGAGATTTCTTTCTCTGTGAGTTCAAGGCCACGATGGGCTACATTGGATTGATCCAGTCTCAAAGAGAAACAGAACCAAGTGTTGCTGGTTTATACTTTTAATCCCAGTACATGGGAGTGACACACCTTTAATCCCAGCACTAAGGAGGTGGAGACAAGAAGGGATATGACTGTACAGAAAGAGGAATATAAAACAGGAAGAGACAAAAACACAGTGCATTCTGAGGATGCAATCTGAGCATGTAGTCTGAGGACGGGATCGTCCTTTTGGTCTGAGGATTTGGTAGAGGTTTTTAAAAGGTCTTTCTAGTCACTGGCTGCTCTGCTTCTCTGATCTCTGAGCTTTCACCCCCTAATATCTGACTCCAGGTTCTTATTAAGAACAATTAGAGGACTGGAGCTGGAGAGATGGCTCAGAGGTTAAGAGCACTGACTGCTCTTCCAGAGGTCCTGAGTTCAATTCCCAGCAACCACATGGTGGCTCACAACCACCTGCAATAAGATCTGGCGCCCTCTACTGGCCTGCAGGCATTCATGGAGGCTGAACACTGTGTACATAATAAATAAATAAATCTTTTTTTTAAAAAAAAGAACAATAGAATCCATGCTATAACGAGAACAGGAGCAGAGGATGCTGGACAAAATGAAAGTGTCCAGAGCAAGGGACATTCTTGTGACCTCAGGAGTCCTGACCTAGTGGAGGACAAGAGACTTGGGAAGAGATGTTTCCATGGGTCAAGCATTTAAACACACCTGTATGTAGTTCACTTTCTCCTTGTTGTCAGAAATGCCCTGTGAAGTGGGTACCCTGGTACTATTGTTCATAATTTACCCACGAGGAAGCTATGAGTCAGGGAGCTTCTGCAACTCTCTTAAGCTGTATATGAACAGCCTTGCTCTGGGCATGACACCATTGAAATCTTATTAATTTTTTTCTATGAATTACTTCATTGAATCTTACAAGTGCTTCAGGTGTGTGGCAGCAAGAAATCACTTCCAAAAGGCAAAATATCCTACCTGAAAACACATATCTGGTAAGTGAGCATGATATTCAAAGTGAGGCAGAGGGCCATCTCTGGTCTCTTAAGACTGTTGGGCTTTACATGATGAACAAGGCTGAACTTTCTCTCTACAAAACCCAAAGCTGCTGACTTCTCCAATGGCACCCCGCAAACAAGGAAAGGTTGCAGTGTGAAAGAGGCTGGTCAGTCAGGGAAGGACTTAGAGAGGAAGAGAGGCCAGAGCCCAGGAGAGTCGGGTTGGGATCTTGAGTGCCGTCTTTCTGAGGTGACTTCTGCGGGCTCCACACCTGGCTCAGAGCAGGGGAAACAGTGAGAAAAGTCACAACTGCTACACTTAAAGACGGAAGCAGCTATTATGTGCACGAGAACACAAATAAGAAAATGACACCTTAGAAATAGAGTCAATTAAAGATGCAGATATGCAAAGGGAACTGTGAAAACTGGCATGAGAACCCAGGAGCAGTCAGCCTAGGAGGTCGGCAGGAGCGGGGAGTACAGGGGTTTTGTAGGAAATGAGGTGTGGGCAGGAGAAATGCTTTAATGGCCCTGGGTGAGGAGCATGGAAGTTAACTTTGCCAGAATGGACACAGGCATGCATTTTAGCCAAGCTATGGCAATAGTGTCAGAAGTAAAGGGCTGGATGGCTGGCTTCTGTAGAATTTCTAGAGATATTGAAGTGGCAATGCCAAACCTTTTGCAACAGCTAGAGATTTTAGAATCTGCAAGGGGTGGGCAGCCATGACCTCCAGCCAGCATCTAATCTGATGATTACACTCAGTGTTGTTCTAATTATCCGGTGTGACGATTGCACACACACCACCACCACCACCACCACCACCACCACCA
>NW_004949096.1:24154105-24158283 GCF_000317375.1 Microtus ochrogaster
ATCATCTAGGAACCTGTTGAAAAGGCAAACTCGTGACATTATTTTCCCCTATCTGTCTCACTAATTAGGATACCCAAATAGTTATATATACATATTAAATTTATCAATGGACTGGTGTAGAGTGCTTGGGAATGTGCATGCCTCTAAGAGAGAGTATATAAGAGCGATTCTAAAGAGCCAGACAGGTGCATTTGTTTATAACGTTACCCAGTACTGCTAGAATACTTGGCTTTATGGATAATGGAAGTCAAGCACCAATGCATTAAATGATAAAATACACAGTTGAGCACCCTGCCGTTCTAATAAGAGTCATTTAGCTTTTGTTTGTTTGTTTGTTTGTTTTGTTTTGCCAACCTATTCTCAAGGCTTCAGTCCTATAATGAAACACAAATCCTTACTTACAAAGGCCAAAGGGACTCATGAGAAGCACTGTCTGGAAAATAAAGAAGGAACCGGTTGTAGAGCATATGACCAAGAGCTGGCTCAGGGTTTAGACATGAGCACCGTTTGTTCAATAAGCGGGTGATGACTTGAAGTTGGCCCCAAAGGAAATATTCATATCACAGAGACAATAAACCCCACAAACAAAGTGTTCTCAGACAACTCAGCACAGCAGCCAAGACCAAGGACTGAGGAAGATGGTGGTGAGGTCTGATAGCATGTGGGTATTGTGTTTAATACTGTGGTTGTTACATTTGGAGCCGAGCCAAGCCTTCCTGTGTCTTTTACTCTTCTTTCCTTTGTATATGTGCATGCATATGTGTGTGCATGTTCATTCATAGGTGTGTGTACAGGCACACGTGTGTGCACAAGCATGTGGAGGTCAGAAGTTGACTGTGGGTGCCTTCACCAAGCTCTTTCTACCCCATTTTTAAAATTTTATTTTATGCCATATGCTTATTTTCTTCACGTGTATGTTTATGCATCCTGTGTTTGCAGTACCTGTGGAAGCTAGAAGAGTGTGACAGACCCCCTGGAACTGGAGTTGGGGAGACTTGTGAGTTGCCATGTGGGGGCTGGGAATTGAACCTGAGTTCTCTGGAAAAGCAACCAGTGATCTTTACAGCTGAGCCATCTCCCAAGCCCTGCCCCCTACACACACACACACACACACACACACACACACACACACACACACACACACACACACACAGTTGGGGGGCTGGAGAGATGGCCCTGGTTGCTCTTGAAGAGATCCTGAGTTCAATTCCCAACAACCACATGGTATCTCACAACCATCTGTAATGAGATCTAGTGCCCTCTTCTGGCCTGCAGGCATACATGCAGACAGAACACTGTATACATAATAAAAAAAAGCTTTAATATATTTAATTTATATATTTTATGTATATTTATATATAATTAAATATATCAATACATTTTCAATAAAGGAGTGTGTTATGAGAAACTCCCCTGCCTCTGTGTCTCCCCTTTCTTTCCTCCTGCCTCTCTCTTCTTGCCAAGCTGGAATATGCATTTTGTAAACTACACGTCTAACAGTCTTTGCTTCTGCCACAGCACCCTCCTCAGTTTCCTGTGAAAACCTCACCTCCATGGCTTTGCTTTTCCTGCACTTTTTATTTGGGATGGAGCATCCTTTCCTTCCCTCTAGTCAACTCCACCCAGACCTCAAGGTCAGATACTACCCTCTCCGGCAAACCTTCCCTGACCTCTCCAGCTTGTCACAATCTCTTTTTCTGTTCTACATTCCTGGGGCAATTGTGCCTGTGCTTGCACAGTGCAGAATTCCCGGCAGAGAAACCTAGGGTAGCCAACAGTTAGTGGCCTGCAGAAGAACACTTGGTAAACACAGTTCAGCTTTCTGCTTCACCCATCTCTGCACTGTCAAGTTCCCCAGTGCCGGTGAGCAATCTGCTCTCTCTTTGCTTTCTGAAACTAAATGCTGGAACAATAGTAGTGGCACTGGCCAGCCAGCTCTTGCCAGCAGAAGGGATCAACTGACTTTGATCAAAATATTGTTTTTAAACTGCCAGACTTCATAACTCCTAATTTAAATACCCAAGGATGTCCTGATCTCAGGCCTTCTTGCAAGGAGGACTTCTTGCCTCCTGGTGCATTATGCAGTGTTGATAGTGTATCATGTCACACATGGCTGTGGCCAGATCTCCAGAAGTACTTCTAATTATAAACCTGCTGTTTCTCTTCTGGCATCGTGGCATCTGACTTTTCCTTTTCATTTCTGTGAAATTGGAGACATGGTCTTTGAGAACTTGCTGACACTGTAATGAAAAGACCTTTGGTTGCTTTTTGTTTCTCTTTCATGCTATCGACTAAATCAAACGTCTCAAAACTCATCTGGCAGGTGATACTCACACCTCAGATTCTGCGAGAGAAAAATCCATAAATTATCAAAGGATAAGAGTGTGTTCCTAACTTCTAAGGCAGGGCAGAGTGGTAGTCTCTGATACCCTTGGGGTTTCCCACCCCCTTCCCCCCGCCCCCAGAGCTCAAACGGTTCCCATTGTGTATCAGTCATCTGAAGCCCACAGCAGAAGCTGTGCTGTTTCTCTTCTTCTCCTGATAGACTTACACCTACACGCTTCTTTCTTAGTGTAACTAAATAGAAGCTGGAGATGCTCATCAAAGCATCTGCACTTCACCGCTCATACTTCCAGGCCTTGGGTTGACTATAAAGACTGCCCGTGTTGTAAATGCAAAATCAGAAATAGCAAAGTCAAATGAACTTGTAATATATTTTTCTATGTGAAACACTCTTATTAATCAAAATATAGATTAGGCTGTCCTTTCAAAAGAGGCAAAGTAAAATTATTGAAATGTAGTATGGAGGCTGCTTGGTCATTCCCGGCTGCCCAGCCATGAGATAACCACACAGAAACTGTATTAATTAAATCACTGCTTGGCCATTAGCTCTAGCTTCTTATTGGCTCACTCTTAATTGATCACATTTCTAGTAATCTGTGTGTGGCTACGTGGCGGTGGCTTACCAACAAAGTTTTGGCATGTCTGACTCTGGCGGTGGCTCCATGGCTTCTCCCTGACTCTGCCCTTCTTCCTCCCAGAATTCAGCCTAGCTTTCCCTGCCTACCTAAGTTCTGCCTTGCTATAGGTCCAAAGCAGTTTCTTTATTCATTAATGGTAATCACAGCACACAGAGGGGACTCCCACATCATTGAAACCCACTTTCTTCAAAAATCTATCAGCAAGAAAGGATAAGCAAGGGACTGAGGAGATGAGTCTGTGCTTAAGAGCACTGGCTGCTCTTTCAGAGGACCTGGATTCTGTCTGCAGCACCAGCATGGTGGCTCATGACCATTGATAACTCTATAGTTCCAGCAGAGGCAATGCGCTTTTCAGGCTGCTGAAGGCACTAGCCAGGCATGTGATGAACAGACATACATGCAGATAAAACACCTACACATGTAAAATAATAAAATAAAAACATTTTAAGAGAAAGTAAAAGCATGAAGAAAGTGTCACCGTCACTTGATTGAGCCTCACATGGCTCCTGTGTGCAGTGAAAAAGTAATTAATGTGTGTGAACTTGGAAGATGAGAGCGGGTGGTGTCAGTGACTTCCAAGGATGATGGCCCAGAAAGGAATCATACTGGTCTAATGCTAGAAAGATGTTTTGAAAGGGAAGGGGTACCAGACACTAAAAAAGGAAATGAGAAGTACGATTTGACAAGGGAAATCAGAGATGATATTTGCAGCCAAGGTTTGACTGTAGAATGCAGGGGAGGAGGCAAAAAGGAAGAAGGAAATGCTGTTAAAATCTTTGGCCATTATACTGGGTCCATAGTAACTATAATCCAGGTTTGAATTTTCCTATCTTCTGAAACTGAGTGGCTTTTCATGTGTTCCTTGGCTGTGTAGACAGACCTCCAGCAGGGGACCTTCTAATTTGGGAGTAAACAGATAATAAAATTGCAACCCAGGAGACAAGTGGACAGGCTGGGATGGCTCCTGGTATGTCTGGAGAATAAAGGAAATCTGAGGGATTTGATTAAGACAGAGTTCATCTATGCAGGTTATTTTGACAACAGGTTCCCTGGCACTTGGGATGGCCTTAGGAGATTGGCAAAGCGGTTGGCAAGTGTTGGCAATGACTGGGAAACATAATCCTAAGTCATAGCTGGCAGTTCTATCTTTAGTTGTTAAGTAAAATTTATTATTATTATTATTATTATTATTATTAT
>NW_004949096.1:24158383-24167433 GCF_000317375.1 Microtus ochrogaster
ATTATTATTATTATTTTTACTTTACCCTTACCATGTAGTGCTAGGGATAAAACCCTGGGCTAGGATGTATTCTAGGCAAGGTCTCTACCATTGAGCTCTGCCCCTGGCTCAACTTAATTAACACTCTCCCAAGAAAAGAGATGATTTCAGTGGATTAGTTCTGTAAGGTGCCTCCTGAAGCAGGAAGCCGAGGACATTCATTCCCAGAGTCTTTCATCCGTGTTTTAGGGGGAAAGGCTGAAAGGACCCCCCTTTACACAGCTGTGTGAATAGTTTCTGGAGCCATGCCTCTCCTAATCCTTCAGTCTGTCTTCATGCGGGCTTGTCTGTGTTTCTTAAGGATTACAGGCATTCCCTGTCCATCCTGGATTGGAGTCCCTTTGTTGCATGGATACCACTGTGAGTTACTCTCCCCCATGGTGTCACACACTTTTTTTGGTCTCTTGGGTGACTCTCAGAGTCAATGTGTCATTGTTCTGTTTGTCATTTTCATTTGAGTCAGGAGAGTATTTTCTGTTAAAGAAATCTGTGCTTAAATATATTACTCTGTGTTACATTCTAGGAGCTTAACTCTTTAACGAAGTCATTATCTATAATTCACTTAGAGCTGATTTATGTAGATAATAATACTGTAATGTTCATTTCCCCCCAAATAGCTATCCAATGGATTCAGAACCATTTACTTAAAAGGCCATGATTTCCTCAGTGTTGTTTGAGGTGACATGTGTTTCAGATCAAGTATGTTTGCATATATACATATATTTATACACACACATACACACAGTATTGTCTAGATTCTCTATTTGTCTAATAATATGGCACCAATATTCTTTCTTCATTTTATAGCTTTATAATAAATTTCAATAGCCTGTCACTCAACTCTGTTATTATTTAAAGTTATTTTGGTTTTCTTAGTCCTTTGGGATTCTATGAAATTTTAGAACAGCATTCACACAAACACACACATACACACAGAGTAATAACTTGATATCAGGACCCATGTCTCTTGGCTTCTTTTTGTTTCTAGTGGTAGTGAGGTGAATACCTTTCTTTTACTCTGAGCTTGTCCACTGTGGCTTATTGCTTTATTATAGCTACTAAGCCAAACAATGGTAAAATAGAAGTCCCAGAAACCATGGTCCCAAGCGATCCTCTTCCTCATGTGTTTATCTCCAGTACTCTTTCACAGCTACAGAATGATAACGTTATGACATCATACTCTTTTTATATTTCCCTCTCAAATTTTCTGTACCTGGTATTATAGGCACACCATGATGGTGGCAACTCTTATAAAGGCAAACACTTAATTGTGGTTGCTCGCTTACAGATTCAGAGGTTCAGTTCATTGTCACTATAGTGGGAAATGGTGGCGTGCAAGGAGACATGGTGCTGGCTTTATGTTGATCAGAAGGCATAAAGAAAGGATCTCTGACACTGGAAGTAGGTGAGAACAGGAGACGAGACCAAAGCTCACTTCCACAGAGACACACTTTCCCTAACGAGGCTACAACAAAGCCACACCTAATAGTGCCACTCCCTTTAGGGACCATTTTCTTTCAAACCACCACATCTAGTATGACAATCTTTCTCTTTCAATTGGATTATTACTCTGCTTATAATAATGCAGCTTTTGAGTCTCCCTAACCCCAATCTCTCAATTCTACAAATGCCCCTAAATGAGACGCATTTTGAGTACTGATGTACAACTGAAACTGAGTGGTACTCAACCGATGATACGGAGAATGTAAGTATTTTCAATCTCCCCAAAATCCAAGCCTAAGATATTTCTCTCCCTAAGCATTTTTTAAAGAAACATAGAAGTATTAGTAATGTATTTATCATCTTAAACTTTGTCTAGCCTTTCCTAGATTATAGATGACAGGTTTATTTACTTACTTTCTTTGATTTATTGATTGGCTCATGGCTTGACATAGTTTTCTTAGTCTATCCAATCTGGCTTCGAATTTACATTTTTCTGCCTTTGCCTCCAGAGTAGCTGGGATTGTAGGTGTGAGTCTCTATCCTCATCTTTGATTCAGTGGGTTCATTATTTCATTTCTTCCCTTCTGTTGACTTATTACAAGTGTACTTATATTCTTATGGCTTCCCAATGTAATGTAACTTTTATTCTGACTTGTCATAGACTAACACATGTTCATTCTTTCACACGTCCCGGACAATACAAGAACATTTGAACTCATTAGCTTACTTCCCACTCAGCCAAATCTTCCTTCTACTTGTTACCCTACTTCCTGTGGCTTTCACGTTTGCTCCTTTCCTGCTTGAGGCCGACATGCCCTTTTCTTTGGCTACATTTAGGAGTTCCTCTCGCTTCCAGCTGCTTCAAATACTGTGTTTCATCTGGTTTTCTATGCATTTGCTCCATTTAAGTTAGTAGAATTTGGCCACCAGGTTGAGTATCTTTCTTCATGTGGGGGTAATTCTTGACCTTTGTTTTATTTAAACTTTGGTTTTTGCCACATTGTTTTCTGCTAGTAACCGATCTGGGATCCCAAGGAAATGGCCACACAGTCAAACCTATTTCATGAGGTGTGGATCCCAAGGAAATGGCCACACAGTCAAACCTATTTCATGAGGTGTCATTACATGAACCTGTCTTCTGCCAATAAAAATATGTGGTAGAGAGTTGCATTTGGTTGGCTTTTAATGGATGAAAATACATCAAAGAGATCAGATATATAACTTTGTTTTTCTCTAAATGAAAGGCTTTGTTGCACTTTGTTTGTCATGTTGGGTCCTTGAGGCTACATAGGCTGTGATGATATGCATTTTTAAGCCAGATATCCCATACATTATTTTATTCATATGATTACAGTAACATAAGAGGTAGATTCTATTTTTACAAATCATAGGTAATTTTACTTGGTGCACTAGACATAATTGATCACAAGTTCACTAAAAGATAACAAGAGGAGCACTAGGTCAGCACAAGAAGCAGAGGAAGAGCCATAGCAAAAGATGTTGGTTATGGTCAAAGCAGGTAGAGCGAGAAGGGATGGTAAGGTTACTAGGATGAGGTCAGGCACACTAGCAATGGCAAGGAAAGGAGCCTGCAGCTGGGTAGGAGATAGCCAAGCTGTCCGCACAAGATGGGGGACGTTGGGAATATCTCCAGTACTGGCAGACCAGAAGGTGCCAGCGTCCCCCTGTGGAGTGATCACAGACCATGGCTGTCTTTTCACCTGCTCTTGCCCTTCTCTGCAGTTAATTATATGAATTGAAACATTTTAAAACATCATATTTTTACTAGTTCTTTGAGAGTTTTATAGATGCATACAATGTATTTAAATACTATTTGCCCTCCCCCCCAATACTGCCTCCCAAATGAAACCTCCCCTGCACATCTCCTTTTAACTTTGTATCATTTTGATAACCCACTGAGTCCATTTTGTGCTGCCCACGAACTCACCGGCATGGGGCCATCCACTGAAGCACAGTCAACCTACCAGAAGCTACCGATCAAGAAAACTGATGTTCTTTTCCCCAGAACCATCTACTGACAATAGTGACTCACTTAAGGGTAGCAGCTGATGGTACCCCCGCCCACGTAGATATAGGATAATTGGCATCTACCTATCCCAGGAAGGAAACTACTTCCATAGGCAGGAAGCCAGATAGGAGCTACCAAGACAAACTGCAGCTATGTCCTGGTAGTCGTGAAAGGTGTTAGCACCCTGTTGTAGTAAAACTACAAGCATAGAGAGGAGAACAAAGAAAGCAGAGTCCAATTAACAGCTCACAGATGCTGCCTAGTTCTGAGACTGATAACACCTTCAAAGTCAGCAGATAGCAACACCGGCCAGCGCTAATGACCAGCAGACAGCTAAGGGCAGCAGCTAACAAAGTAGAAACCAGAGGTGGACAGAGAGAACTTTCAGCCGTTCTCCTAGCTTCCTTAATTAAGCAAGCAGCTCATGAATGGTACATGATTATCTCCCTGAGTGGCCCAGGGTGACATGGGCTCTCATGTGGCTCACCTTGCAATAGTTCAGAGAATGAACCAATCTCAATAGAAATTATCTCAGTCTTTGTCTAGGTTTGGCCATAAATTCGGTAAAAAGCTTCAACAGCATGGCTCTGTAGGTTTTCCCTTGCCCAGGGCCCCTTCCTATATGGGAGGTCATCTAACCTTTATGGTCACCATCTCTTGCATCCCCTCCCCAGTCTCTGTACTTGATTTGCAGAATGCTGACTTCTGCAATAGATCTTCAATGTTTCTTCTTTTAGCTTTCTCTCAATAGGAAATCTCTTGTTGATTTTGTTTACATTTGTGTGTGTGTGTGTGTGTGTGTGTGTGTGTGTATACATGTGTGTGCATGCACGTGTGTGCATGCCACTACACTTGTGTGGAGGTCAGAGAATAATAGCATATAGTAATTACTTCTCTCTACCCTCTCGGCACTGAGAATCAAATCCAGGTCTTGGCAGTAAGCCCCCACTGAGTCATCTATCACCTTAAAAAACTCCCTATTGAGCACAGCCTTCCAGCTGTCTGTGAATTTCATTCTTCAAATCTGCAAAACAAGGACCTGAGCTGCAGGCTTGGAGGAAACTGTATGTGTCTGCACGCGTCCCAAGTTTCTCCTCCTGAGTTATGAAAACCTGGCTTGCAGCAGCCCTTGCTTTTCTTATTTCATGATCACCTTAGAAGACAAAGCTCAGGTTTTGGATCTTTGTCCTCCAAGAAATTGTGGGTTTGTGGCCGAGGTAATGATGTTATGAATGGCCCCACTTCAGGATGCTGGAAACACACAAAGGGAAATCTGGTCTAGGAGGATGAGCTTACATTGACCACAACTGCCAGTTTGTCATGTTATAGACATCCTATGTCATAGACATGCTGCAAATAAGAAACTCTCTGAAATTTTTGGAATCCTGGGCATTTCTAATCCCCTAATATGATTGTTACCATAAATAGCTACTCATTGTTGTACTAGTATTGTTTTGTAGTTAACAGTGTGACTTTTGGAGTCAGGATGACTGGGTCTAAATTCTAAGCCTGTTCTAACAGGTTTCAATTTGAAGTAAAGGTAAGTCACATGTCTGAACCCCAGCTTTCTCATCTATAAATGGGAGAAGTAATCCTTCACAAGAGGGACTTGGGGTTAAATTAATTTCATACAGATAACGCATTTATTGCTGATAAACTTTTAAAATTAGGCATAGCAGCAGCCTTATTAGTAAATAAAGCAGTTTTTCTTCTTTTGTTCATGGAGAAATTCAAGTTTAGTGAGAGTTAGTTACAATCATATGGTTGCTAAGTGACAGAGGCAACAGGGAGATTTAGGCCTCCATGAGTTTGTTCATTGGTTTGTACTTTTTCTCTGTCTAGATGTTTGCATCAGCCACAGTGGCTGGGGAAAAGAGGAGGTAGAAATGATATCTCGATAAACATGTGCCTTCGAATGAGCCAGAGTGTTCATAATCGTCTGGGAGTTTCTGGGAAATGGGCATCTCATGCTTCTATTCCAGAATTCCAGACATGCCCAGTCAGAAACTGCAGGGCTGATCTCACTCTGTTCTTCTCCAGGTCACCTGGATGTAAGTTTAATGATGGTGTGCCTTAAGGAGCGTTCCTTTGTGTTTACGGGGTTGTAGGAAAATTTCAGCCATGATGACAAGTGTTAGCTTTTTTGTTGAGCCACAGTTCCTAGGATTGTTTATATTTTTAGTGCATTTTTTTCTGTTCATATTGCATGAATCATACTGATCTGTGCTTCATTTTACTGATTCTATTTTTTATTTTCCCATAGTTTAATTACTTTGTTCATTTGAGATAAAGCCTTTAAACTAGCCTGAAACTCATCCCATGGTCCAGGCTGTCTTGAAATGATGGCAATCCTCCTGCCTCAACCTCTTGACTGCTGAGATTAGAATTATGAGTGATCATGCCTAGGTACTGGTTTGTTTGTTTCTGTCCATTTGGGGTGTAGATGTGCATGTTCTTGGCAAATATGTGTTCATGCACTTGTGTGTATAGACTATGCACATGCGTGTGTAGACCATACACATGTGTGTGCATACCATGCACATGTTTGTAGACCATGCACATCTGTGTGTAGACCATACACATGTGTGTGCATACCATGCACATGTCTGTAGACCATGCACGTGTGTGTAGACCATGCACAGGTATGTGTAGACCATGCACATGCTTGTGTAGACCAGAAGTTAGCAACAGATGTTCCTTAGGAGATGTCCACTTTAGGTTTTGAGACAAGATCTCTCACTAGATCCCTGGGGCTCTCTGCACTAGGACACCAAGCCAGCAAACCCCAGGGATCCTCCTACTCCTGCAGTCTTGGTACTGACTTTACAGGCACGGCCACCATACTTGGCTTTCTTTTCTTGTGGGTTTTGGACCTCAAGTTCAGGGCCTCCTGTTTGTGCTACAAGCATGTCACTGACCAAGCTAGCTCCTGTTTTATTTTTGTTACATATAGTCATATAAATCTATCATCTATCTATCTATCTATCTATCTATCTATCTATCTATCTATCTATCTATCTATCTATCTATATCTTATCTATTTAGCTGCTATTTCTTTGCTATAATTTTCTATTAATTTAATTTATTTCAAAATAATTTATAATTGCTTATTGAAATATTTTTAAGAGTAGCATCTTTTTTTTTTCTTTTGGTTTTTCGAGACAGGGTTTTTCTGTGGCTTTGGAGCCTGTCCTGGAACTAGCTCTGTAGACCAGGATGGTCTCGAACTCACAGAGATTCATCTACCTCTGCCTCCCCAGTGCTGGGATTAAAGGCGTGCACCACCATCGCCCAGCTTAAGAGTAGCATCTTTAAAATTCTTGTTTGATACTTACAGCATCAGATTTGTATTGATGCTGGCTGCCTATTGCTTGTCTTTTCTCTTTATTTTTTATTTTTCACTGTAGTACTAGGGGCTGGACCCAGGGTCTATACATGGTATGGACACACTCTACTACAGAGCTATATCCCCAATCCTAGGCTGAATTTTAAAATTATATCCTGACAGTCTTGACAATACATCATGACACCCTTATTTTATTAGCAGGAAATTCTCCAATTGAGTTACAGAGAGCTGGGTCAGTGTTCATGTCTAGATTTCTGACTCTATCTTGGCCCGAGTAGAGTGCCTAACCACACTATCTCATCGCAGAGGATGGGTGGGAGAAAGTTCAGCTCCCCTTGACCTCACTGACACCTGCCCAAGGAAAGTTAGGTCCTGACTCCTGCCATCCCATTTTCTTCAAAAGGGGATAAAATTTAGTTCCCTGATGGGAACTAACTCCATTGTCTACAGGGAAGCAGGGAACAGAAGATTGACCCATAGGGCTCTGCTGCTTCCAGGTGAGGGCATGAGGTCAGCTCCCCACTACTGAAATCAGACGGGGAGAGAAGAGGATCATCTGGGTTCTGCACATCACACTCCTGTTTTCTAAAGCTGGGTGAGGGATGTAGGGAGTCAAGAGTTCCCCTTGGCTTCGTTCCTGTTGTGTCTCTTTGTTGACGGAAGCTCAGCACCCCTTTGAACCTTGCTGACCCCATATGTGGAGTACCGCCTGCAATCTGCACAGCCCCATCTTGTGAATGGAGGAGAGCATGAAGCCTCGGACTGGAGGCTATTGACACTTTTCTGTGGGAGAAGAGTAATGCTGTCTTAAGTGGAGATCAGCATCTGATGAAATACCCCTGCCACAAGGTATGGCAGAGATATCTGAGCACCAAAACCTGACGCCTCCAGATAGAGAATGGGAAGAGCCTACACCCACACTGACTGAAGCGATGAATGGAGACATAGTTTCCCCATTACTTTGTCATGAGAGGCCAGCTATTGCCAAAATGGCTTTTCCACCATTGCGACACCCTTTGCTTGATCTTTTTATTAAGAGAACGGACTTCTCTTAGAGCTGATTTTGTCTGTACCTGCTGCTAATTCAGGACATATGAGGCAACCCCAGAACTCACTGGCATTTGGTTCCCAAGCCCCAGGTTCCTACACAGTTCCCCTTCTTCATTCTTCCCTGTGTTTGTTCCCTAGGGTCCCGCACTGGGAGAACTAGGATACTCCCATCTGGGCTGGGACCAGAACTTTGATCTATGCTCAACCTTAAAGGGGAACATCCAGATAACAGGTGTCCAGTGAATACCAACAATGAATTCATATAAATCATGTTTCAGGTAGAATCCTGTATTTTGATTGTCCTGAGAGTGTTCAGCCCAGTATCTAAATCTGTCATCTACACTTTGACACATCACAAGAGTCACTCTTCCAAATCAGAACATTCTGGAACGAACTTCTGAAGTAGCAACACAAATGCAACTATCTCTGCAGTTTTGTGTGGGAGTGTCTAGATGGGCTCGAGCCTCCCGCCGACGTAGCTTTCAGTTGACCAGAAACACAGCAATTCAATCAATTTGACTAAAAGACATTTTATTGCACATGAAAAACTGAAGAGGAGTTCAATTATAGAGGAAAGTTGAAAACAGGTTTAAAAATAACCATACTGGTGGAAACGATGTGAACCAACACTCAGAGTGGCGATGTCTTTCTTCAAGTACATGGAGGTTTTTGTGCAGGCTTCACATTGGGTAAACAAGACAAAAATAAGGCTTGACATTCAGTAAGAGGAGCCTAAGTCAGACTGCTTTCCTCCCTTCTTCAGTTCCTGAGATGAATACACGTCCCTGCAAATATATTCAAATAGTGTCTCAGTAGAAGATGAAAAATATAGTCATTTCCCCCTTTTCCCTCCATACCAACTCTATTCATATTGGAGTTCAGAGGCAGCCGCCAGCAGACAAAGGTTTCTACGGACTGATGATACTGAAATCTTCCTGGAAAATTTCCATCAGCCATGGCAGATGACTCAGGTTAGTAGGGAAGGACTTCCGATCAGGTACAGTTTGGCTTTGAAATTTGTAAAAAATAAGATGCAACTGTCTTCTAAAACACTACACACACATACACACACACACACATACATACACACTCATACACACACATACAGACATACACACACATACACACATATACATACACACA
>NW_004949096.1:24167950-24198377 GCF_000317375.1 Microtus ochrogaster
AAAAAAAAAAAAAAAAAAAAAAAAAGACACAGTAGCATATACGCTTCTGCTTTGCTCGTGATGCTGTGTTTTGACTCTGGTCCAAGACTCTGCAGCAGTGCTCGATACCGGCTTCCTTCCGTGAACTCTCACTAGTCAATGGCGGCAGGCTTAGTGGAGAGTTAGCAGAGCTGCGTCCTGTTTGCCTCCTCCTTGAAGGTCTTTGCATGAATCTAGTGGTCTCGGACTTTTGTGTTAAGGGAATTAAAAAAAATAACAGCTTTTAGCTAGTGTTCATGAAAAGTGGTCACAGTACCACACTACTCGGGAGAAGCCCTAAACACATCCTTCCTGTGCTGTTCCAGCAGCTTGGGAACCTCTGCTGGAGATGTGGAGTCAAATCTCAAGTAGTACCCTGCAGTCGTGCCCTCTAGTGCAGATGCAGGACAGAAGGTACCGTATACCTGTGTGTATAACATAGCGGTGGGCACATTTTATCAGACCTGAGAACATTTCCTTTCCAGATGCTGTCTGGAAATTAATTTTATTTTCATTTTCATGTGCGTTGGTGTTTTTCCCACATGTATGTCTGTGTGAGGGTGCTGGGTCCTCTGGAACTGGAGCTCCCAACTGCTGTTGAGCTGCTACATGGGTCGTGGAATTGATTCCGGGTCCCTGGAAGAGCAGCTATTGCCCTTGGCTGCTGAGCCATCTCCAATGAAGCTCGGTTAATAAAAATTCAGAGACAGAAATTGGGGTTCAACCTGAAGATCCAAAAAGCAAAACAGCCAGCCACTGGCTCTTACCTTGACCTCAGTGCAAAAATGGCGATTTGCAAAATGAGACTGTGTCTGAGAGCTGTCTCCTCGCATCTTGTATTCCTCTCTAGAACTGGGATTAAAGGCATGAACTGCCTGGTTTCTATGGCAACCAGTATGTCTACTGGGATTAAAGGTGTGTGTTACCACTACCTGGTCTGTAAGGCAGACCATGGGGCTGTTTTACTCTATGATCTTCAGGCAAGCTTTATTTATTAAAATGAAATGAAATGCCATTCCACTCCAGCCCCCAAAAGTTAATTAAAACAAAACAGAACAGAACACCACAAAAACGCGCCATAGCAGTACCCGAACTGTGCTGCTTTCTGTTTTTGGAATGATTGATAGCTTGTTTTTCAATCAGAATGCAGTGGATGATTTATCAATTTTGTTCAGATGACCACGGACTTTGGAAAAGCTGTTGCTGCAATGATATATAACATATTGATACTGTTTTTTGCATATAAATATGTTTGTATACATATATAATTTGAATTTGTGGAAACTTTAGCTGTACTATCAACTTCGCATAACACTTCTCCAGTTTATCAGGTTGCATCGACATTATAGATGTATCAACAGCTGTCTTGGTCTTGGAATGTTAAACTTAATTTTTTTTTCCATTCGTACACGAGTAAAGCACTGTCCTGAATATATGGTCTTATCTTGTGGGTTTGATTATAGAAACTAGTGTTCTTTAAATAAAAACTGATTATGGTAGAAAATGATTTTATAAACACAGTATAACATGATAAAGCTTACTCAGTAATTCCTTCTCCTAGTGTTTTGTCTTTGAAACGTCTAGTCGTGTCCTTTCCTCTGACTCCCATGGAAAATTATGCCAAGTTGATGCAGGTTAGAATTGGGAAGGAACTATTACTCAACCAGCTTTTAGAGGCATAATTCGAATTATATAGACTATGAAGCCTTCCTAGAATGTCTAATGAGAAAAAACTCTTTTCCATCTCCCAGCTCCCTACCCTTGGCTTAATGCTTCTTTTACATGTGCGGCACACATTCGTGTTAAGTACTGTCTGTGTGAAGCGTTGTCCTGTGTTCATGCTCTGTCTCACTCATCCAGCGCCCCCTCCGGAGCCAGTGCAATGCTGTGTCTAGACATGCCATGTGCTGAGAATCAGTCAAATCAGTGGACTGCATTAACCAATCTGGCTTTCAATCGACTGCACAAACTACATCTGGATCTCAACGGTACCTCACTTCACCACAGAATCGGATTTGAGTCGTGTTCACATATTTACATTTGCTTGATAAGCATCTGTATTTTGATTGTCCTGAGAATGTTCTTTCAAGTGAAGGTCTTTATTCATCTTTTAGACAGGCAACAGGACTCTGGGTGAAGACACTTGCGGCCAAGCCTGATAACCTGAGTTGGCTCCCTAGAACCCACATGGTAGAAGGAGACAGCCAACTTGTTCAACTTCTCCTTTGACCGCTACACATGGACGGCAGCACAGAGCTATCCGCTGACTGCCACGCGTGAATGGTAGCAAATGAACACACGCACACTCCCAAAAAATGTAAACAAATGTGCTCTATTCATCTCAAACACTTTGTCAAATTATTGACAGAAAATGAAGGTTTGGGACACGGAGTTTTATTGATCCTTCAGTCCACCAGAGAAATTACTTGAAGACCTCTGTCTACAACTCGCTGCTGAGATTTAGACATCTTCATAGTTGATGCTGATAATTTAAATAATATTCAAAGTGATCAGGGTTGTAAAAAAAATTACTTTCTTGAAACAGCACATGCCCTGACAATAGGACTCTCCTAACAAACAGACATCTCTGGAAAGAAACCTCTGTTCATTCAAGGCCTTTCTTCAAGTTCTTTAAACTTTTCTCCGCGGCTGCAACTGAGTCAGGGGCTCTAAGTACCCTTGTCACTGCATGGGGCAAAGTAGGACGCAGAACCAACAGCCCTTTCACCACAACTGATTTTCTCACGTTCATATGTACGTTCCCTGAGAGAGAGCAGGCAGACTTAAAGCTTGGCTTTTCACATTTAGTCAGATAAGGGCTAATTGATCAGAGAATGGACTTTATAAACCACAGAACAGTGTTTTAGAATTTAAGATTTAGGTCTTAGTTATGGATGTTTCTCGAAGGTATCAGAACACAGGAGCTACCGGAAGGTGCAAGGCTCCCTTCCTCATAGACTACTCACGAGTACAGTTTGCCTAAGACTCCCCTCTACCAAATAAAAGCAAAGGCTAGTCCTTGGGCAACATCTGACTATGTTTCAGATGCAGAATATTTGGTTTAAAAAGGTTTTTGTTTTCTTTTTTTAAATTTATTTATTTATTAAGGATTTCTGCCTCCTTCCCGCCACCGCCTCCCATTTTTTTTTTTTGTTTGTTTGTTTTTTGCTGTTTGGCTTGGCTTAGGGACAGGGTCTCCCTATGTAGTCTAGACTAGCCTCCAAGTTCTTGATCCTCCTGCACCATAATGCCTTGCTCAGCCTCTAATTATAGACATTAAAGCAATGAAGGCTTGGTCCAAAGCCAGTGATCTGTATTAGTTTAGGGGAAGAGACAGAGAAGGTGACTTCCGAGTGCTGGAATCCCAAGCACGTGCTTGTTCTCTGCTTACAAATTTTAGTTTTCTATTCACAACCTGTTGCGTTCCACCAGCCCTCCTCACCCCCATCTATCAGCGTGGGCTGGCAGCTTGGGGATCAGATTTTTTTTTTTTAAATTTCGTTTTGCATTTCCAACCACAGTTCTTCCTCCCAACCCCCTGACTCCCCACCAGCCCACCTCCCTTCCATTCTTCCCAGCAGGTAAGGGCTCACATAGGGAGTCAACAAAGTCTGGCACATTAAGTTGAAACAGGACCAAGCCTCTCCCCACTGCATTAAGGCTGAGCATGGCATCCCATCTTAGGGAATGGGCTCCATCAAGCTAGCTCATGCACCAGCAATAGTTCCTGGTCCTACTTCGAGGGGCCCCTCAGATAGTCCAGGTTTCACCATTGTCTTCCACATATGGAGAACATAGTCTGGTCCCATGGAGGCTCCACAGCTGTCTAGATTCAAGATTTTCTACAAACTTAGTTCAGCTGTCTTTATAGATTTTTCTATCATGATCTGGAACTCCCTTGCTCATATATTCCTTCCTCCCTCTCTTCAACTGGGTTCCCAGAGCTCAGCCTGGTGCTTGTTTGTGGATCTCTACATCTGGTTCCATTAGTTATTGGATGAAGACTCTATGATGATAGTTGGGATATTCACCAATTTGATTACAAGGGAAGACCAGTTTAGACACCCTCCACTATTGTTAGTAGCCTTAGCTGGGGTCATCCTTGTGGATTTTTGGGAACTTCCCTAGCACCAGGTTTCTCCCCAGCCCCGTCCTGGCTCTCTCTATCAAGGTATCTCTTTCATTGATGCCCAGTTCCATTTCCCAGCCCCTCAACCATCCTGTTCCCTCATAGTCTTATCCCCTCCCCTCCCCTTTACCTCCTCCTCTTGCCCCAGTTTACCTAGGAGATCTCATCTAATTCCCCTTCCCAGGGTGATCCACATGTCCCTCTTAGGGTCCTCCTTGTTACCTGACTTCTCTGGAGCTGTGGATTGTAGTCTGTTTATCCTTTGCTTTACAACTAATATCTGTATCTAGTATGAGTGAGTACATACCATGGTTTTCTTTCTGAGTCTGAGTTACCTCATTCAGGATGTTTTTTTTTTTTCTAGCTCCATCCATTTGTCTGCAAATTTTATGATGTCATTGTTTTTTACAGTTGGGTAATACTCCATTGTGTAAATGTATCACATTTTCTTTATCTATTCTTCAGTTGAGGGGCATCTAGCTTGCTTCCAGGTTCTAGCTATTACAAATAATGCTGCTATTAACATTGTTAAGGACGTGTGCTGTGGCATGATTGAGTATACTTTGAGTATATGTCCAAGAGTGATATCTTTGGGTCTTGAGGTAGATTGATTCCCAATTTTCTGAGAAACTGCCATACTGATCTCCATAGTGTCGGTACAGTTTACACTCCTACCAGCAGTGGAAGAGTGTTCTCCTGACTCCACATCCTCTTCAACATAAGCTGTCCTCAGTATTTTTGATATTAGTCATTCTGACAGGTATAAAATGATATCTTAGAGTCATTTTGATTTACATTTCCCTGATGATTAAGAATGTAGAGCAGTTCCTTAAATGTCTTTTGGCCATTTGAGAGTCTTCTGATGAGATTATCTGTTTAACTCTGAAAATATTAAAGTCAACAAAGTTATAACACATAATGTCCAGGAAATCTGGGACACCATGAGAAGACCAAACCTAAGAATAATAGGGATAGAAGGAGGAGAAGAATAACAGCTTAAAGGCACATCAAATATATTCAACAAAATATAGAAGAAAACCTTCTCAACCTAAAGAAGGAAATGCCTATGAAGATACAAGAAGCTTACAGAACATGAAATAGACTGGAGCCCAAGTAAGTTCCATTGCCACATAATAATCAAAACACAAAATGTAAAGAATAAGGAAAGAATATTAAGAGCTGCAAAGGAAAAAGGCCAAGTAACATATAAAGGCAGACCCATCTTCTCAATGGAGACTCTGAAAGCCATAAAAACATAAAACCAGAGTCATATTATGTAAGTAAAATTCAGGGGCCTAGTGGCACATGTTAGATCCTAGCACTTTGGAGACAGAAGCAGCAGATCCCTGTGAGGTCCCAGCCAGGTCCAAATAGTGAGTTTCAGGACAACAAGAGCTCCATAGTGAGACCCTGTCTTGAAACAAACAAACAACTGCGACAAAAACATAATATAGATGCAAAAGAAAGAGAGATAAATAAAAATAAATGCCATTTAAATTCTTAACCAAGAATTTAGAAATACAGGTCTCTAAATATCTGTAAAATAGCAGCTTTCTGAATCCTCATAGGAAGACAAAGCCTTCGGGAACATACATATATATAGCTTAGTTTTGTCTGTGAGCGTTGATTGTTTTCAGACTGCCATTTTGAAAAAGTCCAACAGCTGAACTGAAATATACAAAGGAGATACAAATGGTATAATCCCAAAGGGCAGACGCTGCTCCCTCTTCTGCATTCTTTGGTTTCAGCTGTTAGCTAGAGATGATTTAGATGTTAATGGCAGGAACAAACAATGCGTTTAAGGCACATTCCTGGCATTGCACATCTCCCTTTGAAGAACAAGTGGGCATTCTCCAAATCACCAGGCTAGGAGGCTGCCTGTCTCTTCTCAGCCCAGCAGCTGTGCGTACATACAAAAGGCAAGGCCAAATGGCTTTTATGTCACCCTTAGTTTCCTTCTACAGAAGTTGTAAGACAGATCTTTACAATTCTCCCAGAACTGTCATTTGATTTTGTTCTTTTTAATCTTCCTCATCCGCTGCAATAAGCAAATATTTCTATAATGGGAGGAAGGTTAATCTAGACCAGCAGCTTTATACTTACCATATCTAGAGGAGAACCAACCGTGTATGAAAATGCCACAACGAACCCCATTATTTTGTGTATTGAATGTTAAAAGAGGAAAAGAAAAGACACTGTGGTATGTGGGCAGTGGGCCTTTTCACTAGGTGCCATCTGCTCGGTTGTGATGACTTGTGAAATGAGCAGCCTAGTTCCAATTTCAAGTATTTCCATCACCGTATTCACTAAGTCATTCTTTTCTAGCCCATCTATTTCTGCTTTTTTTTGCCCCACGGAAAGATCTATAGTAACCTCCAAAGATAGATGAGAATACAGTGAAGTAAAACGTGGAAGAGAAAGAAAGCAGAACACCAGGGATGGCTGCGTGCAATAGACCACAGCCATCTTGGTTTGTGTTAACACATGAACCACACCTGTTGTTTCAGGAGCCATAGACTCAATGCGAGCTCCTTTGCTTGCTAAGTGGTATGATTCTTGGGATTAGAGCTGGACAGGAAATTCCCCCTAAAGGTTTGTAGAGAAGATCATGTCCCTGAGGTGACCATCCATCACGATGTCTTTACAATAGAGAATGGCCTATTTCTTACTCAGTCCCTCAATATACGCAAGTGACATCATATCAAAAAGCAGGTCTATGTGGCATCAAGCTGAATTATGGGTGGCGTGCTTACCACCAAGCCTTACAATTTGACTTTGATCCCCAGAATCCAGATGATGAGATGGGGGAACTGTCACCTACAAAGGGCCCCTGACTTCTATATTTACACTATAGTAGGCATTCGTGAGCAGATGCCACACACAATGACTTAAATAGGAAATTTTAATTAAAAAAATATTTCCTTAAAAAAAGAAAGAGAAGTTCTCTACTGAAGAAAAGAAAGAAGGGAGGGAGAAAGGGAGGGAAGAAGGAAGGAAGGAAGGAAGGAAGGAAGGAAGGAAGGAAGGAAGGAAGGAAGGAAGAACAGGCCTATGGAATGAGCCCGGCAACTGGCAGTCTGTTGAGCTTCATCTGCAACTTAACCCAGTTGAATGCACACAAAGAGAAAGTCTCAAAACAGAGCCCCTAAGAAGTGCTCAACAAACTCTGTGATTAGCCTTATTGATATACCACTGTCTTGGGTTTGACGTATATCTTCTTTGACAGGAAAGAGAGGAACTTCCCATCATACAGGTGAACAGGAACTCAGCCCACAACTCACCTGCTATACATGGCTATGACTGCTTTTGTCAACAGAAAGTCAGTGAAGCTTCAAGGCTTGAACATTGCCATGTTTGGGCTAGCCAGAAAAGTAGGCTTGCTCCGGGTAACACTTGAAAAGCCAAAACTCCAAAAAAAGACTTCACTCCTAATATGTGGAGCAAGCCAGATCTGAGCTAAGAAGAACACCTTCCCAGAAGGAACCTCCAAGGGTGAGCACTTGAGGCTTGAAGGACACACTCGTTTTACGGAATTAGAAAGGCTATGCAGAAGTCCTTTCTGATTTCTCTGCTTTCTACCACGGCATAGGCCAATGAAAACATATCCTTAGATAATTAAGCCCACATGACTCCAAAGGGCATCTCCATCAATGCCCACCTGCCCTTCCTCCTGGTCTTGTCTGAATCTTTTTATTCATGGTTCACTTTTTATTGCAATGGCTCACTGCAATTGGTCTGATCACGTCAGAACGCAGGGACTCCTGGAATCTCGGAATCTGTCAAGACCAGAATCGATTTAGGGTCACAATACCCTCCCAGCTAGGTTAATCTCTTTGGTGGCTGCATAAAAAACAAGCAGTAAGCCCTGAAGATTAGCCAGGCCTGGGCACCAGGATGTGTGGGTGGCTGCATCTCTCCCAGGCACAGCACTTTCTTTTTTTAATGAAAATTGAAACTGAGCCCCTGCCAGAGGGCATGAGGATGAACAAGTGTGTAAGGAGATAAAAATGTCTAGAAAGGCTGGCCCCCTTACCCTGCTGTGGTCTGGAGACGCCTCTGCCAGGCTTCTCAAAGGCACGTGGAATGCGGGAGGGACTGGAGGGGTAGGTCAGCTTGTGGGGAGGAATTAAGTGTGGCTTGGTCTGTTTCTGTCTTCTCCCCAAATACTACAAACACCTCCAAATAGAGGAACAGCTGAGATAAGTGACTGCTAATCCCCAGTGCAGGGGAGGAGGCTGGGCTGTTCCCTTTCAGAGCCCAGCAGATGGTGGACGGAACAGGTTTCCCCCAGGCAAGGACACAAGGGACTGTCCCACCTTCTGTCCCTTTAGCCTGCACTGCACGTCCCCTTCACCCCCTCATGGCCTATTGTGCCAGGAAGGACCTTGCTGGCCCTCCGCAGCCCTGGGGACCCGCCTGGCTTTGTTATTCCACTGGGACACTCAAGGTCAGCCAAGCAGGACTCTGGCTGCCAACAGCGACAGTTTGGGCTAGGTCCAGCAAAACTCTGTGGGATGGGGAAGCACAACCAGGCACCGAGGAAAGGAGAAGCTCACCTGAGCAGTAAGGGGAGGTCCCACTAAATACAGATTCCTTTTTCTTCCAGGGTGGAATCCCAGAATTCGAGCTTGTATTAGGCAACCCAGTGGCAGGCACTCCTAACATCCCCCTGTGAAAAGCAGCAACCCAGGAGAACAGAAGGCATGAAAAGCTGGTTTGAAATCAGGCTTACTTGGCATCTCCCTGTAGTTCTCTACTATTTGCTTGTCTTTGTGACTTCAGGTGACAGTCCCTGAGTCTGAGGACTAGGACTCTCTCCAACTTCAGGACGTAGTCATTCCTAAATTTGAAAATCATCTTAGTTACAATAAAGCATGAATACGTAAAAGTAGAAGGCTGGCAGCATGCTAATACGGGGGTACTTAACAGTACTGAACTATGGCACTCACTTGTCTCAGTTTCCAAATGAAATAAATCACTGAAAATTTGTGTTAAATGAAAAACTGAAGATTCTTACCAACTTAATTAACTTCCACTTTAAAATATGTAAAATAGAGTTTAGTGTTTCTAAAATGTGGAAATAAGCAGTGATACAATAGTAAATATTTAATGCTATAAATCTTTAAGGACAAAACCATGGGAAATAAAAGAAAAAAGGCAAATAGGATTAAAAGCTAAAAATACATCTGTACAGCAAATGAAGCAATTCTCAGTAAAAAGACAGCCTATAGAATGGGGGAGATACTTGCAAACTCTGTCTGCCAAAGGATTAACATTCATATGAGGAACTAGAAGAACTCAACAGCCAAGTTAAATAAAGCAAAAAACTTTCAGTAAATTCAAATAGCTATTTCTCAGAAGAAAACATACATAAATGGCTACTGGCCAGCAGACATATGTACAACTAGGGAAACAGCATCACAAATTAGGGAAATGCAAATCAAAACCACTGTGAGCAATCCATTCACCCCATTTGAAATGAGTTATTATCAAAAAGCCAAAAGATATTTAGGAAAAGGGACTCTGGCCCACTGTTGGATGGAATGTAAGTTAGTGCAGCCATGAAGGGAAACCGTTTTGGGTGCCTCAAAAACGTTCAATTACAGCTATCATATGATGTGGCACCCTTCCCCAGGGGATCTATTTCCAATGACAATAATGTCTGTATGTTCAAGAGATGTTTGCACAGCAGTCTTTTATGGCAATAATACTCACCAGAGCTGAGAAATGTAAACAATCAGTGTCTAGCAACTGGTGAATAAAGTGTGGTGTGTGTGTGCACAAGTGTTTCTACATATATGCGTGTGTGTGTCTGTGTGTGTGTGTGTGTGTGTGTGTACAAGGAAATTTTGTCATTCACAACAGCATGGATGGAACTAGAACTAGATCATTATGTTAAGTGAAATAAGACAAGCCCCACATGCTCTAACTCATGCGGAATCTGCAAAGGATGATGTCATAGATGATGATAGTAAGTGGTAGTTGCTAGAGGCTGGAGTGGGTACAGTCTGGGGAGGGGTGGGAAAGATTCACTAACGTGTACTAGGACAGCATTAAGTTTTTGTGTGTTGTGCACGGTAGGGTAACTATAGACAATGCACAGTAGATTTCAGAAAATTGGAAGAAAAGATCTTGAATATTTTCACCATAAAAACTTCAGGAAAAAATATTCCTTTTTGTATAAGGTTCATGAAATTTTATATAATGTATATGAAAATACATTTTGCTTCAAGTGTTAAAGGACTAACGGAGGCCTGGTGAGAATTCTCAGCAGATAAAGTGCCCACTGTGCAAGACCTGAGGTCAACCCCAGAATCTATGTGAAGGTGGAAATAGAGAACCAGCTCCACAGAGTGGAGTTTCAAGACAGGTAGGAATGTTACACAGAGAAACCCTGTCTCAAAAAGCAAAAAGAATATCTTGAAGATGAGTATTGTCTCCCAAAACTGTCCCTCACTGAATTTACTCATACTTCACTAGAACTCAGTGGGAGTAGGTGGCCCTAACAGTATTGCGAAGTATCAGATGAAATCACAGTACCCAGTTCCGGAGAACTTCAGCACATACACAGCGACCATAGAGCTCTCCCATCAGCCACTGTCAAGCAGGGACTCTCTCAGCCAAGTTCAGGAATCTGAAATCCATTCCACTTAGAAACAGCTAAGTCAGGGTGACTGGTGGACCGTGCCTGGAATCCTAGCACTTGGGTGGAGAAGTTGGAAAGTCAGGTGTTCAAGGTCATCGTCTGCTACCCAGCTTTTTGGGATCCATCTGATCTACATGAAACTGTCATTTCAAAAAGGCTATCTCTGAAACTCCTTTTAGATGCCCCCTGCCCCTGTCTCTAATGGCAGAATGAGACCACCTCTTCTTCCCAACATATACCATTAAGTGTCTCTGACTTCCACAATGACCACCGAGGAGGAGTCCTGCTGTGTATTATTCATCACTAAATTTTCTCTCATAATAAATGGAACATTGCCGAATTGAGGAGTGAATGGCAGTGACCCAATTTTTCAAAAACAGAAAGCTACTGCCGTCTCTAAAAGTATCATTATTGAATGGTAATGGCTCAAGTTAATTTGTCTCATATTTGACTTAAACTGCTTGTCTCTTATTGGGACACTCCTCAATAACCCCTGTTAGAACTGAGTTATTGCGCTTCTTTTTTGAGGGGTTGGGAATGGGGTCTCAATGAGTTAGTTAGCCTACCCAAGACCAAATGTACAGTATGTAGTGATAGGGGCAGGATTTGAAGCCCATCAATCACTCTGCTTCTTCTGTTCTCTGCCCTCTGCATCATGTCAATGGACATTCTCATTGTAAACTGTTGATGGCACAGCGGGGCTTGATCTCAGACAGGCGGCTCTCTCCCCTGTCTCCATGGCCCAGCTGCCCCGCTGCCGTTTCATCCCCAGATCATCCCAAACATGGTTGGGAAGCTCTGAGGGGAGGTCCCAGCATTCCCCGGCCACAGTAGTATCTAATCAGCAGCCCTCCTCAGCATATCAATCCAAGCCCACTCTAGACAGAGATGCCGGTGCCCAGCTTTCTATTTTTAACTGGTGTGAACTGAAGGAAAGGCACAAGCATTAAAAGTCCAGGCACTAGTCAAGAACCAAGTAGACAGGGCATTCCAGGGCAAGCTAGTGACCTGTGTCCTTCTACCTCCTACACCGCCCCGCCTCCTCACTTCAGGCTACCTTTCTTTTTCTTTCTGAAAAAGGCACAGGCCCTTCCAAGTCTGTTCCCCACGAAGGAGATGACACTCACTTGTAGCAATGCTTTGCACATTTTACTGTAAATACTAACCATGGGCTATACAGTGAACCTGGCTCGGTGGGGCCTGGGATGCTTCATTTCTAGCTCATCCGAGTTTAAAGGTGCTCTTTGCCCACAGCCATTTGAGTAGGAGAACCGGCAAATTCTCCTACCCTAAGTGGCTATGATCTTCCCCACAAAAGTGTTTGCTTTTCAAGACCTGTTTACTGGGGATGGAGAACTTCATCCCCCATTTAAAGGTGCCCATCTATCTGCTAGCAAGTGTCGCCACTGATTTTTGGTATCGGTGCCTCCGCTTACTTTGGAAGCAGAGGACCCCTTTTTTGCCTAAATGCTAAGTTTGAGTTTGAACAAAACCCTTACAGAGTGGACGAGGGCTATTTGTCCTCAGGGCTGGACTGGGACAGACCCTCAGGCAATCCTTCTCAGCCTTTCCCTGCCAGCTCAGGCCCATGACTGGGGTGGACCCAAGATTGGCAAATTCTAGCTTTCCCATCTAGGTGAACTTAGCCCCAGCTCAGGCTAACCAAGACCAGAAGGCACCCTGCCCAGGTGCCCCTTTTGCATCCAGGTACTCAGATGTGCTACCAAGGTGCTCTCTGTGCCAAGAGACTGCCGGGGACTCTGCTCCTCTGTCTGTCAGTACTGGAAGATGAGAAGCTGCTGTCTCTCCCCTGAAGCCCCAGTCCAGCTGTCAGGACCCTTCTCCAAGGGCAGCGTGCCAAGTCTTCCGGCTTGCTTGTGTGTGACTTATGGTCTCTTAGTCTGGCTTGGCTGGCTACACAGCAACCAGGGAGTTCCCCCACCCCAGCAAGGAGGAAGGGGCTCGTTGGAGTCACTTAGTCTTCCCCTGCCCCCAAACCCCTTGCCGTCCAGCCCCTCCCTAGCTCCCTATTTGGCCATTGCCATGACTGCCCCCTCCCCTTCCTTACATGGTCTGGGAGCCCCCCGGCTGATCCTCTTCCCTGTCCTTGGCTCCAAGAATGGCCTCGGCGGTCCTAGATGGTGCTAAAGCAACCAAATAAGGCAAGGTGGCAGAACAGGGGCCCCCTCCCCTGCCCCCGGCTGCTCCAACTGACCCCGTCCATCAGCGTGCTATAAAGCCGCCGCTCCAGGCAACAAACACCCAGTGCCTGCCGCCAGCGCCAGCCCAGCAGAAACCAGCCCGCCCCTAGCACGGTGAGTCCCAGCCTTGCTCCACCCCTGCTCCCTGCGGGACTGTCCTTTTGTGCTCTTGTGGATCCCACGCTGTTTTTCTTTTTTAAGCAAACTTTCTGGTGTCGTTTTGGCTTGTTTTGTTTTGGATCTCATCAAACTCCATTCCACCACCGGAGTTTTTGTGGGTCACTGATCTCTAGAACTTTTCCCCCCTTCCTGGGGTGAGGTTAGGGAGGGAGAATAAGCTTTCTATTGAGGAGATGGTGAAAGCTTAGAATCAGCCCTTGGGCCATTAAAACACCGGGGTGATTAGGACCGTGACTCCTTGCCGCTGGGGTGGAGGGTGAGCCTCTCCGCCAGAGAGCGTGGGTGGGTTCTTCAGCCTTCCCTCAGCCACACTGAGAGTCTCCTGGCTTCTTCCAACCATTTTTTTTTGTTTGTTTGTTTATGTCTTGAGCATAAGGGAGACTACGGTTGCCTCCCCACTCTACAGTCCAATAACCCTACTGTGCCCTGTCACTTTCTCCTCTGAAGGAGAAGGCCGGCTCTCCGGGCACTGAGTGTGGGCCCCTCTCCTGTCCTTAACCCACAGATTTACACAGAAGCCCTGCCAGGATGTGCGACGACGAGGAGACCACCGCTTTGGTGTGCGACAACGGCTCAGGGCTGGTGAAAGCCGGCTTTGCGGGAGATGATGCCCCCAGGGCTGTGTTCCCTTCCATCGTGGGTCGCCCACGCCACCAGGTAACACTCTGCCCCATCTAGCCTGGTCCTGGCCACACTCTGGACCCTTTTTGTCAATTCTCTCATCCAGCAACAAATCCAAACCACTTCAAGCAACCCTTGCCAACCTCCAAATACCAAGAAGTCCACAGCAGTGGCACACCTGTTGATGGGTCCAGCTGTCCTCTATGAAAGGCCATCAGCTTGTCATTCCAGGCCTGTGGATTTCCAACTGCTGTGTCTTCTCTGTCTCTGAAACCGTGGATTTCTTCTGTGCCCCCTCCTCCCACCCTTTATCCATTCAGTTTACTTCAGATAGTACAGCCAACTACTTTAATGTAACTACTCGGAACTAAGCGGTACCCGATCTCCGTTCTTCTCTCTTGTTCGCAGCCAGTTTACAGAGCTCCCTGGAGCTGTCATGGACTTTCCTGGGTGTTGCACTTTTAGAAGCCAGTTGTGACTGAAGCAGCAAGTGCCATGGTGATAGTGACATACCACCTTGTTTATTAAAAGAAATGTCATGCTCTCTGGGTTTGTCGCATGCCTGGCCAGACAGGCTGCCAGGGAGCAGAGCTAGAAGTCCTCAGGCTTAGACAGTGCAGGGCACTCCAGGCTGCTCTGAGTGGTTTGACTTTTCATCTGAGTGATAACGGCCTGTCAGCCTATGTACACTGGATGGGTGTTGAAATCTTTTCTTAAGAGCACCAGAAGCTGTGATGACATCATTGGTTCAGTTATTCTAAAAGATAGCAGTCTATTTCCTAGGTGACATCAGTGATGAGTAATTTAATGAAGTCATTATGCTATTTCAAAACCAAGAGACTCTGCTTCTTCAATAAAACCCCTTTATTCTTTCCTCCACAGTTATAATCCAATTAATTGAGATACACTTCCTTGTGTGGAGATAAAGCATAACATTGATTCTAAATGATACATTGAAATTGGGATTATATCTTAACTCTTGGAGGTGGGGTTCCACACTATAGCCCAGGCTTGCCTGGTACTTGCTCTATAGCCCAAGCTGAGCTTAAAGTTGCAGCCCGTTTTAGCTTTTTGAGTACTTGGATTATAGGCATGAACCGCCATGGCTAACTTTCTAATTCTACCGTTACCATTTCTAGTACTTTATAGCTATTCGTTGCATTGGGAGTTGGATATAAGTTAGTAAGGCCTGGACTATATTCCTGTCTTGGTGGGAACATTATGTCCTCATTTTTTTTTTCTTTTTTACAGGGTGTCATGGTAGGTATGGGGCAGAAGGACTCCTACGTGGGCGATGAGGCCCAGAGCAAGCGAGGTATCCTGACCCTGAAGTACCCCATTGAACATGGCATCATCACCAACTGGGACGACATGGAGAAGATCTGGCACCATACCTTCTACAATGAGCTCCGTGTGGCCCCTGAGGAGCACCCGACCCTGCTCACTGAAGCCCCACTGAACCCCAAGGCCAACCGTGAGAAGATGACCCAGATCATGTTTGAGACCTTCAATGTCCCTGCCATGTACGTGGCCATCCAGGCGGTGCTGTCCCTGTATGCTTCTGGAAGAACCACAGGTTTGTTTGGGTTAGGGAACAGTAAACACTTAATCATATTCTCAACTCACTGACTTTGCTATGAACCCAAATCTTCACCTGACAAAGGAAGGCTCCCCTCCCTGGCCCTCTCTAGCAAGGTGTCTGTGCCGAGAGGAAGAGGTAACAATAATTCCAAGGTTGGTTTCAGACAATATTTATTGTAAGATCTAATAGCCTATGGAGTTAGTTCTTTCCCTTATTCACAGCCCCTGGGCAGATATAGTCAAGGGCACATTCCCCTCTAGGGTCTGAATTAAACAGAGAGACACATTTTAAGTTAGATTGGCCCCTAGAAAAACGTGCCTGGATGCTTACATAACATGCTAATGGCTGATAAGAGGGATGGTCATTTGAAAGTGTCCTCGGGAAATTGTTCTACTACGATATTTAGTATGACAAGCTGTGCTGCCTTCAGAGTTAGCATCCATCCACTATGAATTATTCTTCACATTAAGGAATCTGCTTTTGTCCAGAGCAATGCCTAGACTTGTTTCTCGTATCCAAACAGAAGCAGGTTTTACTGTGGCTAAAGCTTCATTCTCCTCTGTCTTTTCTAACAGGCATTGTTCTGGACTCTGGTGATGGCGTAACTCACAACGTCCCCATCTATGAGGGCTATGCCTTACCCCATGCCATCATGCGTCTGGATCTGGCTGGTCGGGATCTCACCGACTACCTCATGAAGATCCTCACTGAGCGCGGGTACTCCTTTGTCACTACTGGTGAGTGAGAGTGTGTGTGTATGTGTGTGTGTGCGCGCGCGCATGTGTGTCTTATCTGACACAACGTATACCTGTTGGTTTTGCTTCCTTCGTGGATCCATCTACTTCCCCACAACCGATTCTTTCTTCCGAGATTGACTATGAAGCCCTTTATCTCTGCAGCTGAACGTGAAATTGTCCGTGACATTAAGGAAAAGCTGTGTTATGTCGCCCTGGACTTTGAGAATGAGATGGCTACAGCAGCCTCTTCCTCCTCTCTGGAGAAGAGCTATGAACTGCCTGATGGCCAAGTCATCACCATTGGCAACGAGCGTTTCCGCTGCCCAGAGACACTCTTCCAGCCCTCTTTCATTGGTAAGGGAAAGGTTCTAGTGTTGAAGTTCAGCTTCTCTAGAAATTCTGGAGTCTTCCAAAGTAATATCCATTTTAATTAGAACAACAGCAGGGTTCTTGAATCAGTCTGGCATCTCACCCAGCTCAGCCTTGCCTCCTGATATCTCAGTACAGAGGAAGACTGATCTAGTGAAAACCTGAGGATGTTACACCGAGTTTACCTCACAGCAGAGAATGAGACTGAGCAGCCACTGAATAGCGCATGCCCAATTACTCAAGACGGCCAATTAATTCCAGCAAGTCCCATTACCAACAGGCTAGACTTTAAGTTATTCACCGTTAAATGAAAAACCACAACTATATTCATTGTGGTAACTGGATACTTGATGTCACCAAATATCTTTCCTACACATGTATTTCCAGAAGAAGCTGGAATCTGATGTTAGTCCGTAAGTTAAAAGTATAAGCCAGGTGTGGTAGCTCATACCTGCAATCCCAGTGCTGAGAAACTGAGGCAGCAGCAGGATTGCCTTGAGTTCAAAGCTAGCCTGGGCTACAGAGGTTCATCTCAAAACCAAACAAAATAGGTTCATTTTCACTTAAACGAGTGTGATCCTTTTTGCAATAGATGGCTGCAGAGTGTGTTCACTCCAAACAGGCACTGAACACAGTTGTCTATCTCTTGGCATTCTGTACTGAATTATCTATTAGCACATTTTAGAGCCCTCTCTCCCCACCTGTTCCCCGCAGTGTGCTGTGGGGGGAACATATGCTTTAGATATGAATGGTGGCAGCTCACCAACCAGAGGCATGCTGCCCTCCCCCCGCCCCCCTTGCCTGGATTTGCTGTGAATACTTTAGAAAGAACTTGTTCCTAGGTATGGAGTCTGCTGGCATTCACGAAACCACTTACAACAGCATCATGAAGTGTGACATCGATATTCGCAAGGACCTGTATGCCAACAACGTCCTATCTGGAGGCACCACCATGTACCCTGGTATTGCTGATCGTATGCAAAAGGAGATCACTGCGCTGGCTCCCAGCACCATGAAGATTAAGGTAGAGAGCATTTGTGAGTGGGAGGGCAAAGGCAGGTCGTGATATTCTCACCCAAGCTTCCCACCCTCCTTCTCTGGTATCTTGGCTTCCTATCTTTTACGAAGGTTTCTATTTAGCGCTAACACTATTCCTGACTTTTTATTTCTAGCACTTTGCCCAAGATATGAACCTTTAAGACTGCTTCTAAATAGCAAATCTAAGTAAATATTTGAAACACAGGGTGGGGGAGGGGTTAACTAAACTTACCTACAGATTTCAAAGGCCTCAGGTTTGAGCTATCCTTCTTGCATTTAGACTTCTGCCATATTATTCTCTAGTGCACAGGAGTAGAGAACTGATGAAATACAGGAAAGTTTGCTAGACCTGATTGGCTACATTGCTGTATGGTATAACATTTCCTTCATTATTTATGGTCAGTTAGTTAATCTGTGATGCTTTTTCTGGGAAGACCCCAAACCAATTGATTGCCTGCTCCATTGTTGGGAACTTCAGAACACACTGATGGTTTTGTTTTCTTTCTGCAGATTATTGCTCCCCCTGAGCGTAAATACTCTGTCTGGATCGGGGGCTCCATCCTGGCGTCTCTGTCCACCTTCCAACAAATGTGGATCAGCAAGCAAGAGTATGACGAGGCAGGTCCATCCATTGTCCATCGCAAGTGCTTCTAAGGTGTCCTCCTCTTAGTCTACCTTCCATTCAGGATGATGGTGTTGTGCTTCTTGGAATCCTCTGAGCCCCCTGCCCCCATCTCTCATCAGTCATTGTACAGTTTGTTTACACACGTGCAGTTTGTTTGTGCTTCAAATATTTATTGCTTTATAAATAAATCAGATCAGGACTTGCAACCTACAGAAGACTCTTTTTTTCTTGTGGGAGAAGTACCGGGATGGGAAAGGTGTCTGGGACCCTAGACGAGGGATGGGGGAGGCATTTGTTCAGGTACCTTGACCATCATCGTATTAGAGCAACACAAAGTTTGCCCAACAAATTCATGTGACATTGAACTAGGAGACACAGCACTATATTTTGATTTTGTGTTTTGGAATAGAAGCATGAATAAATCTTGAATCTGAGAAGCCAAGATTAGTTCTGTGGTTTAGTTGTTCAGTTTAGTTCCGTAGATGTAAGTAAAGAAGATGGACAACACAGTTATCTACAATTAGTTTCTATATTTGGTATTGAAAATTGTTTTAGCACATTTTGCACATTTTATAACCTTATAGAAAACACACACATTGGTTAAAAAAAAAAGAGGATCAAAGTTTACTTTAAATTATCCTTTTGTTTTGTTGTATTCCTCAGTTGTCTGGGTTTCTTGTTTGTTTGTTAGTTTTGTTTATTTTTTGTGTGTGTATGAGGGTTTTGCCTGCCTGTATATCTGTGTACCATGAACATTCCGGGAGCCCTCAGAGGTATGAAGAGGGCATAAAATCATCAAATCTGCTGGAACTGAGCCACGATGTGGGTTCTGGGAATCAAACCAGGGTCCTCTATAGACGATAGTAAGGATATTAACTGTTGAGACAGCTCTCCAGCCTCCAGATGTCTTTTTGAAGGCTATGTAAGAAACGAGGAGGTCTACTTAGCAGGTGGTGCTTTGTCTTGTTGCATATACCCACTATCCCTCAGTTTCTTGAACCTGCGTATATGAAGGTTGTAAAAAAGAGATTGGAACAGTAAAAGGGTTATGAATGCACAATGACCAAATGAATTCCAAGTAAGGTATCAAATGAATCCAAGGTGTATGTAACAGTCATTGCCAGTGTTGTATCACATGACTTCATTGCAACATTGGTTTTGAGAACACATTGTACGGATTTCACATTGTACCTGACATCACAGAACACCAACAAACACTGCCTGAAACAGCTCAGATTTAAGACTATTGTACACTATGAATGTAGTGTTTTCACTGTATGTACAAAGTTTCCTATTCTTGTCTAAACATAGCAGTTTAATTACCGACTATAGACTTTAATATTTTTCTACTGTCCTGAGCACATAAGTATCAAGTCACCATATCATTGGAGTGTATTATGTAAACATGTTTGATTTTTAGAGTTGCAGTCTGAGTTGCTGACAAGTTTTATTTTTGAAAATTATTAAAGCAAGGAATTCTGACCTGGGAATAGAACAGAACTTCCAGCAATTTCTGAAATGGCCCTCATTGTACGTCTGCCATTTTGTACTATTTATGAAAAATGGCATTGTCAAAACTGATTGTTGCAAAAATCAAAATATAGGTCACTTCTGGAAAATACTGAAGATAGCCTACAGTATCAAATATTCAGTCAAGATTTAATTCTTCATATAAAAATAAATAAGCACAATCATCTTGTTAATATGTAAAATTACTTTCATCTTTAATAAGTGGTATATGATATATATACACATAAATATGTCAAAGAAATATCTTAAAATAAAATTCCCTATGTTTTATCTTTATGATTTGTATATCTACTTTACATAGCTATAGGATCACACAAGTGAAAAAGGACCACAAGTAGAAATTTTAAGAAGACTTTTCCTAAACAAATTTAGGACACTGAGCATCAGCATCTTCAAAATAAGGAGAAAAAGCCAGATACTTCTGTTCACTTGGTGAAAGATTTACAGGACAGACTTGCAGCCAGGTCATTTCTCTGCAATCTTGGGGTATTGTTGGAGAAAGTAAAGTGAAGATATGAAAGTCAGAGGCAAGGAGAAGTTAAGGAACCGTAAAGCATGCTGGGAAGAACACTGGGAACAGAGTCTACCAGGGTCTGTTTTTTTTCTGTCCTTAGACTGGTCACATGCAAACCCCAGACATTCGTGACCTTGGACTTCAGCTGATGGACAGATGTCTGTTTAAGAATTAGGATTAGGCAGAGATTGGAGACACAGTTCAGTGGTGAAGGGCTCTCTGGCTGCTCTTCCAGAAGACCTGGGTTCAACTCCCAGCATCCACACAGCAGCTCCTCACTGTCTGTAACTCCAGTTCCAGGGGATCTGGAACTTCCTCATAGCCATACACGCAGGCAAAATATCAATGGACATAAACTTAAAAAAATGAATAAATCTTTTTTAAAAAGTAATTAGAATTAGATAAGAAAAGCAGGGAGGAAGCCCCAGCAGGAGCAAATGGGAAAGAAGCTAAGGGACCAGACATAATGCTTCCTAATGAGAACTGAAGAATTTTAGGAAATCTAATTGTGAAAAGTAGGTTCCAACCTGATTGCAGAATCTCAAAGTCTCTTCATTTTCAAATTATCTTGTGCATGAACTGTTGGAGCTCACAGAGTGTTTGATGGGCTTAATTAAACCTCATATACTGAGAGAATCAAGATGCAGAAATTAAGCACCTGGACCAGTGTTACACAGCTCGCCTTAAGACTTAAGACAGAACTCAGATGTTTTGACACCTGATGTGATACTGCTTCTAAAAGCGTATTTTCTAACTTTGGTCATAGTTTATCATGGGTATCCCCATTCTATCACTCTCTGCCCTGTAGGATGTCTGGGTTCAAAATCTAGAGCACTTCGGGCTCCTTAGACATCGTTAGCAGACTGCTGCTGTGGTCACCATCCAAGGTCATCGTTTTGTCTTTATGTGCATCAATTTTAAACGTGTCTCTTGATCCAGGTTCAGAAGGAGGGTCAGGAGACAGAAAGTTGAATCAGATCATATTATCTGTGCTTAAGGAGCTAGGGGTTCTATATTTAGCCAAGAAGAAGGTATTTTCTGCAATAATGCATTCACAGTAATCTGATTCAGTGGCCTTTTCTTTAGATAAGGCATAAATGTCATTTTAGATTTTCTCCCTTAGCACTATCTTGTAGCACAAATGGGTTGCTTTGAAAGCTGGGCATCACAAAGAAGACATATTTGGGCCATGCATATGCAGGCCCTCTCTGTCTCCTTCACCTCTCAGGTCGGGTGCATACATATTATAAATTCCATATCTAAATATTGTATTGATAAGTTAATGCTACATAATTTACTAGGATCTGGTCTCTTGGTATTTCTATTTATAAGTAGACATAAGATGTACATTGTCTCTTGTTAAAAGTAGAAGCTTTAAGAACTAGTATCTGACATTTGTATTTTAAATGGTAATCATTTAAAGATTTACTTTAAATTTTAATATTCTTATCTATGCTTGAAAATTAGATATAAGTTACTAGGACAGATGACTCTTTCAAAAACTGTGCTCAAGAAAAGTACCAAAGCAATCATAGTTTTTAAAAAAAAGTACCTTCGTGTGGGTAAAATAATTTATGTTTATAGTAATGGATTCTATTAAAATGCTATATACAGAATCTTGTATTATTTATATTTTTCCCAGATTATAATGAAAAAGCTGTTGTTAGTACTTTTTCATACCTCCAAATACTATTTTTTTATTTTATGAACTGAGAAATAGGTCTTTCTGTAGACGTGTTCGTAAATATTCAAGACAGTAGAATTAGGGAAAAGAAAAAAATTCCTGAAGGAAATAGACTATGAAGAGCACCGGGACTGATTTACTCTTTTAGGGCCTAAGTCAAAATTACTGGCACTTTTTTTGTTCATTCATTCATTTGTTCCATGAGACATGGTCTCTAAGTAGTCCAGGCTGGGCATTTGCTTGGGGCAGTCCTGGTGGACTAATACAGGCTCCTTCCATATTCTGGCCATGGCAATATTAAGATCCTTCTACAAACTCACCAGCCACTAGGATAACAAAATAAAGACTCCCTTTGAAGGTGACACCGGCAAACATTCCAGGGAGGTCTCTGGCAAGGCTTGGGGACTGAGTCATACGCAGAAGCAGCATCCAGTCAGCGTCCAGTATTATTCCCATGAGACTGATGAGAGCTGAAACCTAAAGAGGCATCAGCTTGACTTAGGCCATGCTGTTAGTTAGTAGCTGAGACTGTACACACCCTGTCAGCAGCCCAGTGCATCTATTCCCCAACAAGGGCAGCTGGAAACCAGAGAACACGCTATCTCCATGAACTCATTCTGTCCATAAGGAGTTCCTGAGTCACTGTCTTATTGTAAGTGTACAAATGTCTTGAAGAGAAGGGGGAAAAAATCTATAAAACTGGGTATAAACCTAGGCAAAAGACTCAGTTGCTTGACTTTTATATATATAACCAATATATACTTATTGAATTTCTTCTAGTAGGTCCTAGAGATAAAATAGATACGGCCACTACATTTGTTTGACTCACAGTCCAATGGTATGGTGTGTGTGTGTGTGTGTGTGTGTGTGTGTGTGTGTGTGTTGCAAGGAAGCAGCCAATAGCCAAATAAACAACTATCTGGAGCTCTAGAGAAGGAATAATATTCAGTGAGAGACTCTAACACACAGGAGGTATCTAGTTGGATAAGATGGTCAGAAAATACCTCTTAGAAAAGACCAGGATAGTGGGAAAAGTTGACAGTAAAGAGAACATGCTCAAAGATACACTGTGTACAGACAAGCAGGAGACACCACTGCCGGGAAGCAGTGAGGACCAAAGAGGGAGACCTAGGTGATGCTGGGAAGGTGTTAGGATTCAGGTCACATGGGGTCTTCACACGCTAGTAAGAAGTTTAAATTCTCAGTATGACGAACGGTGCTAATGAGTCATACAGATAAAAATATACTTCAATATTTCTTCCGTTTTGATTAAGATGTATTAATCCTATATGTTAATACAATTCTGAATAATATTTCAGCATATGCACACAGCACATACTAGTCAAATCCAGCCTCCCTTCACTTTCTCCCTCCAGAGTTCAATTCATCACTAATCCTCAATAAGATTATTTTTTTTAGCTTTTACATATCATAGAACATGTGGTACTTATCTTTCTATATCTGGTTTATTTTACTTAATATACATTAGTTCCATCCACTTCCCTGCAGATGGATTCCCATTGTGTTTACATGTCATATTTTCTTTATCCATCCCTTTGTGGTTGATCCCCCAGGCTGATTCTGTATCACTGCTATTATGAATAATTCCATCACAAACATGGTCATGCCATGATCTCTGATAGACTGGCTTCATGCGGGCATAGCTGGATGACATGGCAGTTCCATTTTCAGTTTTTAAAGGAGCTTTCACACTGTTCTCCATCAGGGTTATAATTCACATTCCCACTGTCTTGGTTGGGGTTGCTATTGCAGTGAAGAGACGCCATGACCACAGCATTTCTTGTGGAGACAACATTCAATTGGAGTGGCTCGCTTACAGTTTCAGAGGTCAGTTCATTATCATCATGATGGGAGCATGCCGGCATGCAGGCAGACATGGTGCAGAGGTAGCTGAAGAGTCCTACATCTTGCAGGGAACAGAAAGTTGACTAACTGTTGTCGCATGGAGTGACGCTTGAGAAAAAGACCTTAAAGCCTGTCCCCAAAGTGCCGCACTTCCTCCAACAAGGCCACACCCACGCCATCAAAGCCACACCTCCTAATAGTGCCACTCTCTATGAAATTATAGGAGCCAATTATATTCAAACTACCAGACCCACCTATGATTTACCTTGCCAGTATTATTATTTTTCATAACAGCCATTTCAACTGGGGCAGCATGAAGTCAAGTTATGTTCTTAATTCTCATTTCTCTGATGGTGATAAGAAATATTTGTTGGATGTTTATATTCATATTTCTTTTGATTGTTCAAATAATTTAGCCATCTTAAAATTGTTTTTGTTGTTGCTGTTAACATCAAGCAGATGATTTTTAAAGCTCATTATTGACTTTGGAATGTAGCTCAATGGTAGAGCACTTGTCTACCATGTGCAGGGTCCTACTTCCAATCCCCTAAACATATCATATGCCGCTCCCACTGGCATTAGATTTAAACATCACTTTTAACACAGTGTCAATGTGGATGGCTTGCCGGGACGAACCCAAATTTCTCACACCAGATTGGAACTTCGAAGGAACCTAGCTTCATGGACTGAGCAGCTACCTACCAAATATTCTGTGTCTTCAGTGTACAGATGGCCCAGCCCTTATAATGTAAACCAGTCATAAACCTAGTGTGTGTGTGAATGCAGACATGTGTGCACATGTGCATGTACGTTATGTTTCTGTTGGGAACCTTGCTTAATACACCTCAACAAGGAACAGTTAGAGTTCAGTGTCCCTAGACTAAAAACAGATTGTAGAGCTAGGTTTTTCTTCATTTCTCAGAGGGGAAGCTGACTTAAATAATTTCATAAAATAAGGAGAAATGTAAAGTCATGATATGGGACTTAACAAGGAGTTCAGCTGGTAATTACTATGATCTTACATCATACAGCATTTGGGTTTTTTTTTTTGTTGTTGTTGTTTTTTAATCTAAGCTGGGTCTTTTGAAATCTCCACGTAGAAAGCACTTTTCACACCACTGTGAGTCTCCTCTCAAATTGAAGGGAACTTATTTTAAAACTCTAAATCTTACAGTAAGGGGTAGCCACATTTCCTTTTGTATCCTTTACCCTGGCATGTTAATCCCATTGTGCTATAATAACTGGTTTGATTTTAATGCATGGAAGGGAACTCCCTCATTGAAATACAGTAGAAACCTTCTAGCTTTAAAAAGAAAACTGTAGGTTGGTAGAAATGAAGGAGTCAACAAGAAGAACCTGATTGGTATTCACTCCAAATATAAATCACCATAGGGAAGATATAAAAATTAAAATTATCTCCAAACTTGAAGAGAATGGGGTTTAGCCTACACAATCAAATGCTGACTGCAGTCCTCCCGTGCTGGATGGAAGCCTCCATCAGTGGGTCCCCATGAATGAGAATGAGTGGACACTCTGCAAACACGAACCCTTAGTGAGGAACACACTGTTTAGCCACCAATATTGTGGTTGTAACTGCCTCATTTTGCCTGCTCTCACCTCCTTTTCACATTGGGTTACTCAATCTGTGAACCCAAAACTCTTCTTCGCTTGGGGTTGTAAAGTGATTCCATACTAGATGAGAAATACACCAAGAAGAATAAATATCAGGCATGAGTTTTATTTATTTTTATTGAACGATTTTTTAATGTTTTTATTGAACTATATATTTTCTCTGCTCCCTTCCCTTCTTCCCCTCTCTATTTCTTTTTTTAAAAAGATTTATTTATTATGTATACAACATTCCTTCCATGTGTGTCTGCAGGCCAGAAGAGTACACTAGATCTCATTACAAATGGCTGTGTGGTTGCTGGGAATTGAACTCAGGACCTCTGAAGAGCAGGCAGTGCTCTTAACCACTGAGCCATCTCTCCAGCCTACCCCTCTCTATTTCAATCCTCCTCCATGACCCCCGTGCTCCCAATTTACTCAGGAGATCTTTTCTTTTTCTCCTTCCTCTGTAGATATATGTATGTCTCTCTTAGGGTTCTCTTTGTTGTCCAGGTTCTCTGGGGTTGTGGACTGTAGGCTGGTTTTTCTTTGCTTTATGTCTAAAAGCCGCTTATGAGGGAGATCATATTATATTAGTCTTTCTGAGTCTGGGTTACCTCATTCAGTATGTTTTTTTCTTTCTAGATACATCCATTTGCTTGTAAATTTCAAGATGTCATTATTTTTACCACTGAGTAGTACCCCATTGTGCAAATGTACCACATTTTCTTTATCCATTCTTCAGTTGAGGGGCACCTAAGTCGTTACCAGGTTCTGGCTATTACAAATAATGCTGTTATGAACATAACTGAGAACATGTTCTTGTGGTATGATTGAGCATCCTTTGGGTATATACCCAAAAGTGGTATTGCTGGGTCTTGGGGAAGTGGGGTAAAGAGAACACTTCTCCATTGCAAATTGGTACAGCCATTTTGGAAATCAGTATGGCAATTTCTCATAATTTTTATTTGAATTAAGGAAGTTTTTCAGGTTATCCAGGGTCATAAATGAACAGAAATGGAAATTGTGTTGCTCTTTCAGAGTGGGGACAGTTAGATTTTCCTCTGCCCTGTGAGTGAAACTGTTGCTCCAAAGTTACCCTAGCTGTATCTTGTTGGTTTAACATGTGAATATGATATGAAGAAAATTAAAATGAAGGGGTTTTTACCCAACCAACTGTGCTTTGGCTTGTGGCCAAAGTTTCCTTACTTTTCTGGCTCCTACAGGATTATGTTGCCATCTAAAAACAAGAACATCGTTGAGACACGATTCACACACCACACAATTCATCCATTTGAAGTGTACAGTTCAAACTTGGTGGTGTATATCCAGATTAAGTGTAACCATAATCTTTCTTTGGATACAAGGGGAGGGGCTATAACATAGACGTCAACTTTATGTCTGAGCATTCCACAGATACTTGTTCTTTGCACTTCAACCAGTTGTGAGTCTCTATATCAACCGCCACCCACTGCACATTGGTACTCCTCTGATGGTGACTGAGAGATTACACTCATCTTTGGGTTCCAAGATACATGTTTTGATGCTGTGTCCATATGATGAGTTTTATATTATTAAAAATGATAGCTTTTGCTCTCTGTTGAAAGAAAAGTTAAGAAAGGCACCAGTGACCTTTCCCAGTGTGACCCCTGAGAATGTGGCAGTTGGATTTCATGGTTGACTTGGCTTGTATTAGTAAGTCACGAATCGGGCAGCATCCCCTGAGAGTCGGTGGGCTTCACAGACATACAGACATGAAGGAAGCAGAAATGATGACGGGCAAACCTGGTCACTTCACAAGAACTTTTCTTGCAGGTTTAAAGGGAAAGTACATACTGTCTCAGATGGACTAGGGCCTTCTAGCTGGTTACTGTGAATCCTCAGGTTTTGGAAATGTCCTGTTTCTGGGTTCAATTGGATCACTTGGCTGCAAGCAGGAGTGACTTGGTCTTCACTCTACCTGGCCCAAGGAGGCTAGTGCAGGAGTTCAGACCATGGCATTAGCCATAAACCTAACAGTTCCCACAGCTGAAAGTCTTCTTGAGAGCATTCATCTCAACTGGATCTCCATCGCTTTGCCTCTCATATTAGCTCAGTTCAGAGCTCTTGTGATTTGTGACTTGATTGAGATATAATTTGTATACCACAAAATGTGCTCTTTCAATCCATTCCATGGACAGGGCTCCTTGTTAGTCTCTGGTGTCTAATCAGGGTGTTGCCCTGTTGTAGGGTAGCTCCTTTTAGCTCTTGGTGCGTGTGTGCGCAAGAGCTTTTGGATTGGATTTACATCTCATTCTACTAGATGAAAACCATAACTGGTACAATGAATGGGATAGACATGTGACAAGCCCTAGGGGAGAGCCTATGACTCTTATATTGCTAAATTGACTTATCAAAACAACTCCTAAATGACTTATTATACTCACGCATGTATCAGTGCATCAACCAAAACTCATCTGAGAAACTTGTGTTGGTAGTAGTAAGTGGTAATTAACACAGAGACAGACAGATAGCCATGGCATAGAAAATTAGAGACTGCAAAATGCCCCGCATTAAATGGAACATTTATACCACATCTCTTCCTCCCAAGGCAATTGTTAGCTATCTGGAGAGACCATTTCCTCTATGAGGACAACCCCTGGTAAATTGATCACACTTCCGTGAAAGAGAACACATCTTAGAACATTTGGGCAACACAAATTGGTCTTGATGGATTTTTAAAATAAAAATGTCACAAAATCGGGCATGTAGGAAAGGGGATGGAACTGGGAAGAGTTGGAGGAGGGGCTGAATATGATCAAAACACACTGTACAAACTCTCAATGAAGTAATAAATCAAAATCTTTAAAGATGAACCTATTTAGCGCCCATGATTCAATGGTTTCAAACAACTGTGTATATCCAATAGTCAGCACCAAAATCAAAATAAGGTACCTCCTACTTTCAAAGCCAATCCTCTCTACCTCAGGCTTGGGTACTCCTTTATGTCACTATAGTTAGTTCTGAATGATTTAGAGTTTCACACTGTTCATCATTAAAACACCATGTTCACTAATCTATATCTTTTCTGTCTCTACTACTAGATTCTGCTTTTAAAAATTGTTTTCCAGCAGTGTCTAGAACTGAGCCTGCCAGGAGGATGGTTCTCAAACTATAGATTATCAACCTCTAGTAAAAAAGAAACCTGGAACCATCTAAACATTTGCAGGCAATGATAACACCTTTACCATGAGCGGTAACCATTGTCCCATTTGCGCTGTTTTTTCTAGCATCCATCTTTTCCACTCAGGCAGCCTGAATGAGGAAGAAAGTCATGAGAATGGTTATCTTCCTTTGCTTTTGGGCAAAGCATGTTTTAAGTAAACCAAATGGAATAGTCTCATCTAGTTGTGATGTTTTGAAACTTCAAACTTTATGCCTTGTTCATGAAGACATTTTTAATAGCAACTTCACATCCATATCCTGGATGCAGGCAGGAGATCGATTTGTGCCATATCCGCACTTCTAAAATACACTTAACACTTGAAAGTCCTGTCAGCAATGTCACAACAGCTCAGCTAATTTTTAGTAAACCTCTCTCCGACTATCACATAATCAAAGCGTGAATCATGCAACAGCTTTTCTTCAGAATGGTTTCAAGCTTATGAACTGGCTTTTCTCCATCATACATGGGGTGGGGGGGGCACTCTTGCTCGACATCTGGGCTCCGCTGAAAGGGAAGCTGAGGTACAGAGGTGCATTGCACACAGCTTCTCTTGCTTCCTTCGCATGCTTGCATGCCCAGTTTGGCAATGTGTGTATCTCCCCTCAGCTGAAGTTCCAAATCTCTCAACTATCTAGGACACACGAGAATTAACCTACTCATGTAGATTATAGGGCCCCAGCCCTCATTAACCTTAATATTGAAGGAAATACAGCTTTTGCAGTTGGAGGAACGGCAATACCCTCCTCAGCAAAATAATAATATTTATGAGTGGAAGGAATAGTTTATCCAAATGTAAATATTTTTTCAGTTACCAAAGATTCCACACACACACATAGAATATAAAGTATATAAAATTCATTAAATGCAGATTCTATACTTCACTTGTAAGTACCACAGTTAAATGTCTTCAGAGCTTTCTTCTAGACGTCAGACTTCTGCATACGTCTGCATTCTTCTGGCTTCGCCTGACCTTTGCTACAATGGGATTTACGTGCTGAGCAATTTTCAGCATGTTTTGTCCCTTCGCTCTGGTGGATAAAACTTATGTTAATCACACTGGTTGGTGGGGGGTGTCACCATAAGGGGAATGAGGAAGAGGACAAGAGAGAGAGCAGGATATAATTCACAACCTGGGCAAGTCGGAGAAACACGCACAGACAGGAGACGAACTCCACGTTAGCAAGGCCAAGAAGGCCAGAGAGGACAGGTGGCTGCTTAGACGCTGAGTTCCTTCTAGGAACAAATGGATGAAAATATGGGCAGTGGCTCTGCACTTACAGAACCGACAGCTTGTGAAGCACTCGCTTTTCACCAATCCCTGATGACACCTGCCCCCAAGATGAGGCCTTGACTTTTCCAAAAATGGAGGCTAGAATTTCATGACTGCTTGTTCCCCTCCATCCCTCCTCCTAAGGCTACTTTTCTCTTGACACAGGTCCATAGAGAGATGTTTAATTGCGGACCAGATCTGACTAATGATTTGATGCTCTCTCTAATTGTAATTTTCAAATTGTGGGACATAATCAATGACCATGTCTTGGTTCCAAACATCTTAAACATCAACAGAGCAGGGCAGAGAGTAGAAAAGCATACAGGGAAGGTAAGGGCTTCATGGGGCTCTGTTATTGCACACACACACATATGTATAAAGCAACAACATGAGCTGCCTTTTTGGTAAAAAGTTTGAAAACAACAGGGAAATAGTAATAATAGTTTTGTGATCTTCCTTAAAAACCATTTCATCAGAAAAATGTTTAGACACATATAAAGTATGGGTGCTAGTAAAATGGGCTCTGATTATGCCTTCACCCAGGTTCCAAATGGTTTTGCAGATCTTTCTCATGTCTCCCAGTAGTTTATAATATGACTTCTTT